>NC_052503.1:64846183-65086183 GCF_016617805.1 Bactrocera tryoni | reverse complement strand
AATTAAATTTTGCAAAATTTTGATATAAAATAAATTTAAATAAAAAAAAAACAAAAATGGTATTCTTAACATCGGCTGCACCGACTCTATAATACGTTTCACATGGGAATTTCTGATATCACAAATGGTAAACACTTTTATCTACATTTAGCTTTCGCTCAGTTTGTATGTCATTTATCATAGTGGTGAGATCTGCACAATTCTTCCGGAGAGTACACCGAGGCCTTAGACAATAATCAATACTAAATTTTTTGTTGATATGTTGCCAAATGAAAGAGGTTTGCACTCCTACAGATGATATACTCATGATGTTGCCAAATGAAATAGTTTTCCGTATAAGGTCTTAATTTTGATCGTTCAGTTTCTATGCATGCTGTATGCTATATGAGATTGACATTGACTAATTCGATAAATGAGTACCTTGTGTTTTGTTTTCGTTTTAAATGTTTAACTAAAAAAAAAAAATTATTTAGGATGTTTTTATTCGCAATGCAAAAAATTTACTTTGAACGTACATTTGGGTTTTTTCAAAATAAATAATGTATGAAAAATATTAAAATTTTCTTTTGAACTAAGGGGCAGACGAAATATGGGTTTCGATGTTTCTTACTGAGAGTTACAAATTTGAAACTTAATATATATAAAGTTTGAAATTATGTAAAAGCATAAAAATCAAAAAACATAATAACAAAAACAAAAAACCAAAAAAATAAAAAAGAAAAAAAAAATAAATAAATAAAATTTAAATAAAAAAATGAATATGCTATAATTTTTCGAGCAGTTTTGCTTATAATTCTATTACTTCCATTTGATCCGCACTCAGATTTGTGCTTAACTATTTTATATAGTAACTTTCTGATTATCGTTGCAATTTAGCGCATCTGTTTGTAAATTTTTCACGGCAAGTGTAGCGCTATCTTTACTGTTCTATAATGTTCGGGCTTATGCAAAAAGTTTCTTCTAGGCAACCTTATATGTATTTACGATGTCAAATGTGTAGGGATGCTGTAAATATAATCAATTTTTCGTTTAGACTTAGCTGCAATAAAATACTCAAATTTTATCACGAAAATCATCTTATAACAATTTTCTCAACAAGAGTCAATTAATAATTCTAATTTGCGTTTTAATTTTTGGTTAACATATTATTATTCATTTGGCACTTAATTCATTTCAGGTTTGCCGCTTAAGTCTTTAGTAACGCAGCCTAGCTCTACGGTTATGTGCACGGTGATATTTGAAACACTTTTCGGCGTAGGAAAATTAAATTCTAATTAAAAGTTAGATAAGACGAAAGTGTAATAATTGGGCAGCTGAGGATCTGGATTTTTAAATACCTCTACATACATAAATATATTCAAGTTACTTACTCGAAAAATTAAAAAATACATACATAAGTAGGATACTATAAAAATATTAGAATTTATTTTTGATATTTAATTATGTATTTGATTGACCTGGTATGACTCTAATAGGAACTTTTAGAGTAAACTTTTCACATACATTTTATAATTTAGTGATAAATCTAAACAAATTTTTACCAATTTTAATAAAAATAAAATCAAAAACTTCTTAGATTTCAACTAGTAAGGAGAACACAGCTTACATGGCCAAATATCGTTTACACACTTCAAACAAAAAATAAAATTTCCCAGGCTTTTGATGGAAATAGAAGTAGTCTTTCCATAAATAGTTTCGGAGTAATGAGCGTATTTGTAAAGACGTCTCCGAGCGTTTGAAAGTAGGTGGAACCGTAACTCGGAGTAGCAGCTGCGCTTTAAATGCGTTTTTCTGGAAACGATGTTTTCAAAGTTGGCGAAGAATATTTCTCCGAAAAGGCTTGACTGTTTGACTTGAAATTTTCACAGGATCTTCTTATATACTTTTGTCAGGTAATGATCGAAGCAGTAAAGTTTCTGATTAAAATTTCAACTTTTTAAGTCACTTTAAAGTGTAAATTATCGTGCATCGAACATTATCTGTATTTATCTATCATAAAAGTAGTCCTTTTGATTTTTTTATTTCAGATAATTTGGACCTTTTTGTGCAGGACTTTCAGAAAATCTTCTACAGGAACAAAGGAACCCAATATTTTTATTAATAAAATATGAATTCTTAGAGCACGTTAAATTCGCTAAATGCTAATTTGTTGTATGTATATATTCAAAAAAGAGCCTTTTCATAAAAAATTAACAAAAAACACATTTTTTCGAACTTACAAGCGGATATAACCATTTTAAATTAAATTGATAGAATAAATAACTGAAATATTTTCCTCGATTATTTATTCGACCGCAGGTAATTTTACTCTCAGAACACTTTAAGTGAAAGCGTCCTGAAAAGTTTTTATTCTTCTGAGTCCAGAAGACTTTTCTACTTATTTTTTTCTTTATGCATAGCCTCCAGATAAGTTTTGAAATCTTTCTAAATTAGACAGTCTTAGTTTTAGATAAATTTTCTTGAAAAGTGCCAGCTCTATACGGACATTTATCTAACCCGGATGTTACTTTTTCTTCTCCTTTTTCTTCTTTATTTTCGTAAACACTGCTTATAAACGAGTTTACAACAGCGCGCCAGTATATCTTACTTCTTCCTGTTTGGCGCCAAATAGAGACTCCAAATTTAGTCAGGTTCTTCTTTAACACGTCTCTCTAACGGCGTGAAGATCTTCCTCTTCGTCTGCTTTCCCGGAGGGTACTGAGTCGAATACTTTGAAAACTGAAGTGTTTTCATCCATTCGTACGACATGACCTAGCCGCTGTCTTTTAATTCGCTGAACAATGTCAATTATCATCTCATCGTTCCATCGGCTACGGTATTGCCGTTATTGCATCATTGCCGTTACCAATGCACCAAGTATCATAAATCATCATTGTCATCATCCATGCCTCTGCACCGTATAGCAGATAGGGAATAATCAGGGACTTCTAGAGTTTGGACTTTGTTCGTCGAGAGTGGACTTTACTTTTCAATATTCTCAATTGCCTATTCAGTAAGAAGTAGCACCTGTTGACAAGCGCTACTCTGCGGTAGAAATTATTTACGATTTTGAAGTCATGACTGACCAGATTGTCGTGGGAGTAAAGTTGCCAGTACGATGACTGTTTGTTTGATGACAGAATATCTTTCGTCTTGCTCTTGTTCATCACTAAACCCATTTGCTTTGCATTTTTGCCCAATCTGGAGAAAGCAAAACTAACGGCGAGGTTGTTATGGCCAATGATATCGTTTTCATCTTCGTGCGCCACCAGTTTTACACTCCTACAGAAGATGGTATCTTCTATATTTAGTTCTGCAGCTGGAATTATTTTCTCCAAAAGTGGATTGAAGAAATTACCTTGTTTGAGACCACATTTGATATGGAAAGGCTAGAAGAGGTCCCTACCGATCCTGTCAGAGCTTTTGGGATACCAAATTCAGATATAACGGCATAAAGGCAGCTCTTTTTCGTGCTGTCAAAAGCAGCTTTGAAATCGACGAAGAGGTGGTGTGTGTTTCGGTATTATTTTCACAGGTCTTTGGCGAATAATGAATATCAGAATATTAGTTGTCGATTTTCCAGGTCTAAAGCCAAACTGATAAAGTCTAATCAGTTTGTTGAGAATGGGATTTAATATTTCACATAATACGTTCGATAGAAACTTAAACGATATGTTGAGAAGGCTTAACCCACGGTAGTTGGCGCAGATTGTGCTGTTTTTTTTCCTTTTATGGATTGGGCTGAGCACACTTAACTTTCAATCGCCGGGCATGCTTTTGACCGAACATATTCTACAAACATGCTGATATAAATTACGTATCAGCTCTTCGCCACCGTATTTGAATAGCTCGGCCGGCAATCCATCGGCTCGCGCCGCTTTGCTGTTCTTCAGACGGGTAATTGCAATTTGAACTTCTTTATGGTCTGGCAATGGAATGTCTGCTCCATGGTCATCTATTGGGGAATTGGATCAACCATTTCCTGGTGTTATGCTTCATACGAACAAGAAATTTATTTCAAGTAACAATAGATTCACACTTTTCTAGTTATTAGTTGAAAAAAGAATATACTCTCTAAATGGTTTTGTACAAAAATATTGCCTTTACCAACTCCGCTCTTTCCTCCCATTCCAACTTTCCATTATGTTATTAATTTCGTGCAAATCTTTGAAGGATTTGTATTCGTTTTCATGACGACAGAAACTTGAAACTATTATTGATTATCAAGTTGCTTGCATTCTTTCAATTTAAGTCAATTTTGATAAGTAGTTTGTGTGATCAACTTGAAAGTAGGTTCTTGATAATGTTATATATAATGCTTAGGGGGGTATTCTCATGTAATCAATTCGAAAAATCGATTTTTTTTTTTATATTTTGACAGTAAAACCTATTGAAAACATGTTGTGAAAAAGTCAGACCGAAATTCATAGTATTTAATAAGTTACAGCTCATAGTCGCCGACGTGTCGTAAGCGAGTGTCTACCAGGCGCTATGACAAGTCTGCAGTCTCTTAAAACTTTAAACGCATTTTTCTCGAATCATCATTTTCTGAAACTGTCATGGTCCTAAAAAAAAAGTATTCAACTGATTGCTTTAAAATTTACATATGTTCTTCTACTCATTTATAGTTATCGTCCCTACCAGAATTGTTTATTTCGAAAATATTTTCACATTTTTTTAACGATTTTTAACGGAAAAAACAAGATTTTCGTGACTTTTTTTGAAGTTCGACATTTTTTTTTAATGAAATTGATTATATTTGGTAGGGACGATAGCCGCAGAGCTGCTGAATAATTATCCATTCGATTTTTTTATTTCAGACAACATGACCAGTGAACTACTTTTTTTTTGTTGGGGACTACTTTGATTTAAAAAAATATATTAAAAATGTAAAAAACGAAAAAAAAAATTTTTTTTTGTACATTTCAAAATACAAATAAAAATATGTATATTAAAAAATTAAAGTGATTGAATTTTGTTGTCGCATAAAAAAAATTTCCTAAAAAGTGGTAAAATGTCACATGAGAGGGGGTACTAAGTACTTTCCTTGGGTTGAATTCATAAAATACAAAAAATAAATAATGACAACAATAAGCGGCAGTTATAGTAGCAATTTTAAGATTAATTATTATTAAAACTTTTCTTCGGTATCTAAATTCTTTCTTCGTTATCCTCTTTACTCTTCTGCTCTCTCCTACTCCTCATCAGTTTGTAACTATCACACAGGTATGTATGTATATCACACTTTGACGCGGCGCCAATGCAAACAAGATCAACACTTAATAAATGAGTTTATTATGCATAAGTGACAAAGGCGAAAACAGAAAAAGTAAAAAAACAACAATAGCAAAACAGCTGTCATATAAAAAGAAGTGAAACAAATGTCCTCCGTAGTACTCTAGAATAGGGGACCTTAAGTGTTGCTCCCTGCAATTCTACCAGAGCAGCTCTCAGCACACCACGTTGCTTTCAAAATTTCAAATTTACACTCGAGCATCGTTATCGCATGCCATTTATTAAAAATTAAACAAAAAACGGCAGCAAATCTCAACAACTACAAAAATTAATGAACTCACCAAATGCTCTACGGCGACATCATAAAAATCGTCAGCAGTCGATTTATTACGATTTTTGCTCCTCACACTCGAACTCGAGTGAAATTTGCATAAACTTATCATTTGTTGCGCTCGCCGTTATTGTGCCATTGTGCAACAAAGTGTTGTTAATTTAATTTGCGTCAATTTTTATGCGCCAACACAGCCGACTGGATTTCGAATTTAGCATGCAGGACATTGAGGCGCGCATGCGCAAAGGATCAACGCGCAACTGGCTGTCCGACCGCTTGCTGAACTCATTTATCATCAACTCACACACATATAAGCATACCTGCAACAAACATGTGTTACCCTTTTAAAGATGTCAAATTTGCATATTTCGCGCACACGCACACACACAGACATAAAATTTTATCTGTCGCATGCAACAACCCTTTGTGTCACAGATATTTCCGTGCGCTTAATGATTGTACGCCGCGCTGCTGCTTACTTTGACGCAACTTCAATTTATCTTCGCTTTGTTTCCATTACTTCATTATAGTTGTTGTTGTTTTTGTTGTTCTTCTTCATGTCGATCTCGTAAAATGACAAAACAATTTGTTATGCCATCAAACATTCAACACTTAAGCACACTCGAGAACTAGTTTAAGTGCTTCAACTGCGTTTGTCTCCCTATCTACGCGCATGCTTCGTTCCTTGTTGTTGTTCTTCCTGCGCTCGCACGCTTCTTTGTGTGCCATTTAACTGACTTTTCATGGGATACTCACGTTCGGGCTTAATCTGCTCGCATCTTTAACACCTTTCGTGCCATTGAGCGCGTTGATGAAATATGTCGGAGACGTGACGAATTCGTGTCAAGGACTTGTTTGTGCAGCTTTTCAGCTATACACATATTCAGTACTTTTTTTCATTTGTATATGTGCTTGTAAAGCTGTTCGTTTAAGTGAAGTAAGTAATGGCAGATTGATGCAAATATGTGAAGATTTGTTTGCAGTTTCTGAAAGAAGAGGCTTTAATGAGAAATAGTTTTCAATCCTTAAAGACATGGATGTATGGTATTTGTATATCTGGCTTTCTATGAAACTCGCAGGCATTACTCGAATGTTAACAAGTAAGGAAGGGTTAAGTTCGGGTGTCACCAAACATTTTATACTCTCGAACGATAAAGTGATAATCGAGATTTCATTATCAGTCATTTACATATTTTTCAAATACCGTATTTTTGTAAAGTTTTATTCCGCTATCATCATTGGTTCCTAATGTACTATATATTATACAGAGAAGGCATCAGATGGAATTCAAAATAGCGTTATATTGAAAGAAGGCGTGGTTGTGAACCGATTTCACCCATCGTACATGTCATCAGGGTGTTAAGAAAATATTATATACCGAATTTCATCGAAATCGGTCTAGTAGTTCCTGAGATATGGTTTTTGGTCCATAAGTGGGCGAGGCGACGCCCATTTACAATTTCTAAAAAAAGCCTGGGTGCAGCTTCCTTCTGCCATTCCTTCCGTAAAACTTAGTGTTTCCGACGTTTTTTGTTAGTCGGTCAACGCACTTTTAGTGATTTTCAACATAACCTTTGTATGGGAGGTGGGCGTGGTTATTATCCGATTTCTTCCATTTTTGAACTGTATATGGAAATGCCTGAAGGAAACGACTCTGTAGAATTTGGTTGACATAGCTATAGTAGTTTCCGAGATATGTACAAACAACTTAGTAGGGGCGGGGCCACGCCCACTTTTCCAAAATAATTACGTCCAAATATGCCCCTCCCTAATGCGATCCTTTGTGCTAAACTTTAATATCTTTATTTATGGCTTAGTTATGACACTTTATAGGTTTTCGGTTTCCGCCATTTTGTGGGCGTGGCAGTTGGCCGATTTTGCCCATCTTCGAACCTAACCTTCTTATGGAGCCAAGAAATACGTGTACCAAGTTTCATCATGATATCTCAATTTTTACTCAAGTTACAGCTTGCACGGACGGACGGACAGACAGACGGACGGACAGACAGACATCCGGATTTCAACTCTACTCGTCACCCTGATCACTTTGGTATATATAACCCTATATCTGACTCTTTTAGTTTTAGGACTTACAAACAACCGTTATGTGAACAAAACTATAATACTCTCCTTAGCAACTTTGTTGCGAGAGTATAAAAACAGTAGTTGGGAGTGGGAACAGGTTCTGGTTAGATAAACACTTTTCGAATATATCGCACAATTATACAAACCCTTGATAGCCATACACGAAAACAGGTGGGTGGTACTTCTCTTTTAAAATTCTAGCTTGAATTGACTATATATATATGCAATAACTCGACATATCGGTAGATTCAAATCATAAGTTATATTCGATGCATCAGATAGCAAACATCGATCTCTCCAATGCATCGATGTTTTTTCTGCAACCCTAGGCAAATATACGAAAATCCTGATATTAGTTATATGGTTAGTTGGTCAAGTTTTCACCCAATTTTATCTACTATTGTGATCGAATTGAAAGGCAAATTTTTAAATTATATAATATTTCGCGTGTTTTTCAAATCGGTTTTTTCTTCTGTAAGTTGGTAGTACTATTAGTAACAACTGTGCTAAATTTCACGTGAAAATATTCATTAGTATTTCAGATACGCGTCGTTTTGTGTGGCTATGAATGCGAATCGAACAATTTTTACTGCCTGAATTTATTGAACAAAGAAGTGCGATAATGCACCATCTCACTCTGCATTGGTTATTCGTGAAGATTTCGTCACATTTTCATTCAGCAAATTCACATGACCACTCCGACGACACCGTTTTGACTCAATTAAGGATATAAAAGTTGAGTGGAAGAAGGTTCTGATGGCCATAATGACGGAGGATTTTTCCAAGTGCTATGATGACTGGAAAACTCGTTGGCATAAGTGTATTGCAGCTGTAGAGGATTACTTTGAAGGAGATGAAATGAGAAATTCACCTTACAATTTAATCACATTAGTATTATAAGAACAAACATAATATAACAGTATGAGTAAAACACGCTTTCAAAGTTTAATTAAGATAACTCACTTATCGGCCGATATATCCAGTATAAAGTCACCTGAAAGTTCGAAAATAATAGTATTATATTAGGTATATGGGGGCTCAGGAAATTATTGACCCGTTTCAACACATTTTTGGTACACAGAGTTACTACTGTCAGGCTGAAAGGTTTCTGTCTGAATTTCAATTGTATATGCAACTCACACATTGAAAGGTATTTTCGGTCAAAAGTCAACTAAATATACACATATGCGTTACCTGGGGGCTTGAACAATTTGGTCATAAGGAAAAATTGTATCCCGTTAAACTAATTACTTTTTGATTTGTGTGCTGAAAAGTGAAAGAATCAAATGGAATTTAAAATTGTGTTATATGGTAAGTATGTGTGGTTGTAGTCCGATTTCCACACTGTGACATATTCATAAGAGAAAAATTCTACGTCCTAAATTTAGTCGAAATCTGTCAGTCGATATATGGGGTTTCTCCAAAAAGTACGACGTGCCATGCTCTCGGAGGTAAAATTTAATGTCTCTGTCCTATTTAGTTATTGATTTATCGCGCTTTAGTAGTTTTTGATAGTACCGTTATATGGAGAGTGAGCGGGGTTATCTTCCGATTTCATCCATTTGCACACTATCGGTTGGAGTTCTCATTATACTTATACTAAGTAATTTTTTTGTTGTTATGTCTTTAGTAGTTAAAGAGATATGTGCATTAAACATATTAGAGGGCGCGGCCGCGCCATTTCTTCAAAATGTTTTGCCCACAGGTGTTCCTTGCTGCCGCCGTGTGCCAAATTACAGTCTTATATCTTAATGTAATGCTTGAGTATGGCGCTTTATAGATTTTTGGTTAATGACGTGATGTGAGTGTGGCAGTGGTCCGATTACGATTATCTACGAACTCGTAATTTATTTTTTGTGATAAAGCGCGTTCCAAATTTCATTAAGATATGTATTTCAGTTTTTGCTCAAGTTACTGCTTTCATACATATATCTATTTCGTTTAGTTTTTGCTAATACTTACAAAGTACGTTAGGTGAACAAAAGCATTATGCTGTGTAACAACATGTTGTAAGAGTATAAAATGCTCGGATGAACGTGGTTCTTCCCTTACATTGCAACAGATACGACAGAGGAATTATAGCAACAAGCGTTTCAAATGAAAGAGTTTTTAGAAAGCTTACAGAGGAGCATTTTTTAAGTTAGGTTGTCATAATGGGTTGTAAAAAAAGTCTTGCGGTATTTTTATTGAATTTTTTTTTTATTGAAATTGAAATGAATTTTTGATGACCCATGCCCAGCTCTTGACCGATGCTACGGCTGCTACTATGCCGGTCTCTTTCGACCAATTCAGCGATTTTATCGCAATTTTCGACGACAGGCCTTCCGGAGCGTGGCGCATCTTCGACCACCTCTACACCAGAACGAAAACGTTGAAACCATCGTTGTGCGGTGGAAATGGAAACTGTATCGGGACCATAAACTGCACAAATTTTATTGGCGGCTTGAGATGCATTTTTGCCTTTATCGTAGTAGTACTGTAAAATATGCCGTATTTTCTCTTTATTTTGCTCCATGTTTGCGACGGTATAGCTCACGAACGACTTAAAAGAAACGACAATCAATAAAACACGTCTTAGCGCGTGAAATGAGCTTTTCAAAAAGGTATAGGATGACCCGATGCGACGAATAAAACTAGAACTATGCGCTTTCAGCGCCAACTAGCGAAAATACCGCAAGACTTTTTTGACAACCTATTATATTAATTAATCTAATAAATTAAATTATTTATTTTAGTAAGGATAATAAATTTAAAAACAAAAATTCCTTTTGAAAATTTGGGGAAGAGATGCCATCCAATAAATTTTTTTTAGATAATAATTCATCAATTATAAAAACAAATTTACTAGTTCTTAAATTCTATATAATTGTTTTGTATATGGTTGCCACACCAATAAAATAAATGAAAAATTCAATTGTTAGTAATTGAGTAAAGAGAAAATACTTTTGCTAGGATTGCCATCTTTTTGAACAACTTAAATGAAAAAAAAATTATATTGCCGTCAGAAAAATTTTATTTTGAGTTCTCTGTAAACACTTCCTTCACAACTAAATATCTATGATACACCCAGGATAGTGTAACTGCTTCTACTAATATCAAATATTTAAATAAAGTACTTAGCAACAGGCTTTCAACATAAGCTTACATAGTAAAATAATAAATAAGCGCTTCATATCGAAAATCAATCGGCAAAGCAAACAAAAGAAATTCTAATCCGCCAGTCGACGCATTTATTTACTTGACTTATGCCAATTCTGCAAAAAAATTATGCAGTCAATTCCAGAGCAATTTTTCTTTTCATGCCACCAGCACAGTCTCATAAATTTTATTTGCTCGGACTGCCGCTTCGACGCTGATGTCTTATGCATGCAATGGAAAATTGCTAGAAAATCACATGCAACGCGAGACTGCCACAAAAAAGTCTCCGCATTAGCAGCAGCAGAAAAGGAGCAAAATGCTAAAGCAAACACAACAACAATGCGGCTATGTTGCACGCGCCCCGCCCAATGCGCACCTGTGTTGCAGCGTTTACAAATCGCTGACTTGTAACAAGCAATCGCCGCTGCGGCTGCAACAATTGCCGTTGCCAGTGTTTTGTGATTACAGTTGTTATTGTTGCTGTGTGGTGCTGCGTGGCTGGCATTGCCGCTGCGTACGAAATTGAATTATTCATGCGATTGTACGACAATCAATTGAAATTGAAATAAATGCGCGCGCCGGCGATGATCAGCGCAATCGGTGAACGGTGATCGCAGTTGGCGAGCGGCAGCACAACTACAACGCTGTTGTTGTGGTTATTGTTGTTGCAGAGTAGCACGCATGCGGGTAATTGTTGTTCTTGTTGACGTTGTGCTGCACTGACATATGCGCGGTGGCAATAAAATTTGTTGTGATTGTCGTTGTTGCTGTTGCAGGCGCATGTTGTTGTTGTTGTTGTAATCGCTGTTGCCACCGTTGCTGCGCTGACATGTGCGCGGTGGCATTAAAATTTTGTTTTGTTGTTGTTGTTAGTGTAGTGATTGTTTGTTGTTGTTGTTGGTGTAGTGATTCTTTGTTGTTGTTGTTGGTGTAGTGATTGTTTGTTGTTGTTAGTGTAGTGATTGTTTGTTGTTATTGTTGGTGCAGTGTTTGTTTCTTGTTGTTATTGTTGCTGTTGTCGGCATTGCCGAGCCACTTTTACGCTTGACTGCCAACGCTGCGCGATTATGCAAGCGCTTGCAAAATGGAGCACTGAAGCAAATGCGGAATCAAACGCAACAGAAAAATAGCAAAAGGAAGAAGAAGAAGCAGCATACTTACAGATTAGCTTGTGGCAGCGATGAAATTGTGATTTAAAGTATCGCAGATCGATTTGACAGCGATACGTTGAATGTTTTATGGGCACCGCTGCTGATATGCGCGATTACTATGCGTTCGATTCGAGCACCAAGGGTGGCGGAGGGGCTGGTTGCCAATGGTGCGGCGGTGGCGACGGCAATGTCAAGCAGCAATGCCGGAATTTAGTCAGATTTGGTAACAATGTCAGCGTTTCGCGTTGCCGTAGGAGTGGCAGCCACAGTGACAATTGTCTCAATCGCATTGGCAAACCGGCATCTATAACAATAACAACAACTACAAAAGCTATGAAAACATCAGCAAGGCGTTTTTTGCTATAAAAAGTTCGATTTGTTTGGTAGCTGGTACTACACGGTGCTACCAAAGGCAGACATTAGGTTGCGGTTGACGAATGTCAAAGTGCCATTCACACAGTCGGATATGGAAAATTGCTGCTGACGTTGAGCATTTCGGGCCTTCAAATCTTTATTTAGCCATGTTTATGTATTGTTGCAACAATTTGGTACGGAATGGAGGCACAAGAAATTTATATATTTTTTACAGTTACCAATGGATTTAGAAAAAAACGGGAGTGAACTGTAGTTACACTAAAAATGATCTAAATAGAGCTCTGAGTCATGTTACCGATAATGAATTTCGAATCAGCAAATAACGATGTTAATGTGATCACTGGTGAACAATTAAGTGATTTTATGTATGCAATGTAAGCCTTAAGGGGGTATTCTGGTCTAGAAATTTAAAAAAATCGATTTTTTTTTATTTTCAAAGTTTAACTATTAAAGAATATGTGTACAAGAGGATTTTTCAAAATTCAAATTATTTTCGGAGATATAGGCATTTTTCTGACCAGGCATCCAAACTGGTTCGGCCGGAACTAATCGAACAAAAGACTTTCCGCGAAACTTTAAATACCTTTTTTGAAAACTGACTTTTTCGGAACGATTTCTCAGTTTCTACTGGAATGATTTACTTGAAATTTTTATAGAGTCTTCTTTATAGGCTTGTCTATGGTTGGAACTAGCCCCATCCCCAAATTTTTATTTTTATTATTTTTAAAAAATTTGAAATAGTCAGAAAAAGTGATCCAAAAAAACTTTCGCCGTTCTGTGAAACAAATTTTTTCCCACTTTTCCGTAGTTCTGGCCATTGCATCATTATTCTAGATTAATAATCTTTTCTTTTTTGGTTTCAGATAACTAGGAGGGTTGAAATCAAGGGTATGGTCACGTGGACATTTTTGGAGACCCCCTACTTCGTCAGCACATAATTTTTGAAATTTTTTCCTTTTTTTAGTTTTTAATTTTTTTCTGTACTCTTCTAAAATTAACAAATAACTAATAAAACAATGGATAGTAAAAATAATAATTGCCTTTTTTTACGACACTTTAAAAATTACCAGAAATTCATGCTTCTAGACCATAATATCCCCTTAAAATTTAATATTCCTGCCTGTCCTGAATGGATGCAAGAATTCTCCTATAAATATTCTTTTACAAGGATATCCTTTATGAATGAAAAGAAGAGTGAACAAAGCACGACTTCTGATGTTAGTAGTATTCAGAGCCGTGTTAAGTAAGGTCAGAGTTATAAGCAACAGAACTAATACAAAACAGAATTGTCTAAATACGAATGATGAATGGAAAAGATGATGCGGAAAGGTTTATATGTCCATGTCTAATCCCTAAGTATGTAAAGCAGTGATTGTAAAGCAAATGATTGTGTGAAACGTCAATTAGTTTTAGATATTCAGGCGACAATTATATCTTGCAACTGCTACAGACGGCGTAAAAAAATAGTCAAGTGATCAAAAGTGAATTTGGATAGGGAGAAATTAAACGTCAGGAATTACATAAGGTCACCTGTTGGATAACACAAATCATAAAAAAAAAAGTGTCAGCTTTTATGAAACCACAAACATGCAACTTTCAACATTTGATTGAAGAGTGGTTTAAAAATGGAATATGGTGTACTTTTACAGAACAATGAAGAGACTAACAGCAATAGCCTCCAGATAGAAGATTTTTTTCAACAAAATTTTACTTTATGGATGTCCAGCTTGCAACTCTTTTGCAACTTCTCAGAACTCTAAATATGTCTCCATTCTCGTTTAGTCTCCAAATATCATACACAATGACCTCAAATATACCAAGTGTCAAAAAGCATCAGAAATTAGAAATCTGCCCTCAGATATCCTTGTGCTATTGAGCAACTCATTCCAACCTCCTTTAGCGCTATTGCGTTATTGATGAAATAGATGCGAAACGTTTTCGACTGAAAACGATTCTCATATTCTAGGACCTCCCGTACAGGGAAATGAAGAATCATTAGGCTGCTGCCATAGAGAATAAAATATTAATTTCTTTGGCATTTCACCGTCCAACAGTATATAAAGTTATGTACATTTTAGAACATTTCGGCTTTATTGTCTTGAATACAGACAGATTTGTTGAAATTTGAGAAAAAAAAAAAAAAAAAAAATTATTTGACTATGGTTTTTAAATTCTTCTATTTAATCTAATTTAGTAATTATTAAGAGAAATGAACAGTTAATATTTGAATTGGTCATATATTCATACCAAGAATATATATGCTTACTAAAGGAGCTTCTCGAGTGCTTTTCTCTATACTACTACTACTTATTTTTAATAAAGCTGAATTCGTTACAACATTAATATATATATGCAATTGACTTATTTTTTAAATCGTGTCTAAGAAACCTCCCTCACAATGATATTAATTAAGGATATGAGGAATATACATTGTCGTAAAAAGTACCCGGAAATTGTAATTTACATTCCCTGGGTAAAAGATATTTAAAATAAATGTATTGTGCTAAGTTAGTAGGAATGTCCTTAATAAATATGCCAAATATGAGCGCGATCTGTCCTCCAGTTTGCTTACAGAAGCTGGTTAAGTCGGTAATGCGTTGCGATTTCTACAAAGGATAAAAATTTTGAACAAATAATTTGTTTTAAGTTTTATATTTCTAACCAAATTTCGTGCTCGAAATCGTAGCGAAGCGTTGGAAAAGGCTTACGGTGATTCAGTTTTTTCAAAAATACAAGCCTATGAGTATTGCCAAGCCTTAAAAGACGGTCGAATTAATAACCGAAGAGATGCCTTGTTCTGATGACTTTGACCCTCTTCAACTGATGAAAATATTCAAAAGTGAAGGTTATGGTGCTTGGAAATTGTCAGACAAGTGTTAGATGCAGTCCGGCACTCGAAGTGCAACCACTAAAAATTCAGTTTGAAATTTATTTTTATTTATTTAAAAGTACAAAATGTATGAAAATAATCATAAATCAGGATCAATCTATTTTGTTCATATGACTGCCTTTAACTATGGCCTTGAGACAGCCAAAAACGAATCGCAAGCTGCCCGAATGTGACTTGCCGGTATTTTGGCTTCCTCACGGACAATGGCTTCTTCAGCATCTCGAGACTGGTGTATTTTTTTACTGGACCCTGCTCTCCAAAATTTTTAAGTTTTAAGTTTTAAGTTTTAAGTTTTAAGTTTAAGTTTAAGTTTTTTTTAAAGATTTTTTAAGTTTTAAGTTTTAAGTTTTAAGTTTTTTTAAGTTTTAAGTTTTAAGTTTCAAGTTTTAAGTTTTAAGTTTTAAGTTTTAAGTTTTTATGTTTTAAGTTTTAAGTTTTCAGTTTAAAGTTTTAAGTTTTAAGTATTAAGTTTTAAGTTTTAAGTGTTCAGTTTTAAGTTTTAAGTATTAGGTTTTAGTCTTTAACTTTTAGCATTAAACACATACACTTGTACATATGTATGTATGTACATTCTTACTCCACACACTCACAATGCCGTACAAAAATTTAAACTTACCTAAATTTAAAATTTAAATTAATTATAACGGTATAAAGTATAACTAAATTAAAACCCCATAGTAAAACTCGTTTCTATTGCTTCTTCTCGCATTACATTTGCACTAATTTTTATCGCCAGTTAGAAATTACACTCAGTGTCTCAATTAAATGAAGCCGGATCAGCAGCCACGATAAAAACTAAGCACCCACAGTCACGTCAGGCTTTCACAAAGCGTGTGGCGCAAGCACAGCTAGCGCAGGCGGAATGCCTGTATTCGCCTTTATATTCATGCCTGTGTTGCAGCAGTCGGACATAGTTCGCCCCAACTGACGCCAGTTGACAATTAACTATTTTCTTATTTTCACCTTCGCGTCGCGAGCATTTTCTAACAATTATTTATATATTTCACTGCTGTGTTTTTGCACGCTGCCGCAATTGCCGTGCATTCTTGGTGGTCAACGAGTGAGTGACGTGAGTGACACTGGCGCCGTTTGAAGTGTGTCACATGTGATGAGAGAGAGCGTTAAATGCTGCTTGGGTGGTGTGAACGAATATTAATGATTTTTTTGCAATTAATTTTATTTCAATTTTAAATTTGATAGAATTTTATTCGTAATTGTAATTCTCATATTTCATATTAGCTTTAATTTTGATTTCATTTAATTATTGTTATATTATTCTAACTTTTAATTTTATTTTAATATTTATTTTTAAAAATTGGAATCAAGTTCTTGTATGGAAACTTTCACATTTGACAATGTATGTATCTTCACCAAATTCGGTACAGATTATTTTCTAAGACAACGATTACTATAGCATATAGCTTCCATACAAACTGAACACATAGTTAATAACAGAAATGCACCTGTGAAGGGTATATTAGCGTCGGTGCAGCCGAAGTTAACGTTTTTTCTTGTTTGTAGTTTTAAAGTTGCGAAAAGTAATATTTTCGGTTGTTTCTGTTATATTTTTGTTGCCAAATATATGCAGAAGACTTGTAAGAACTGTTGGGTCTCCGCCACAGCCCAAAAAAATAAAATAGTAAGTTCATTATGGTCTCTTCTAGTTAAAAATTATAAGCACAATGGCAGGAATTCGTTCCAAACGTCTTGACATCGATAAGATTTTAGTAATTTTTGAAGCTATTACTTCTGTTGACAGCCATGATACTGTTAGTGAAAGTGATGAGGCTGGAGCCGTAATAATAACAGGATACTGTAACGTTATTTGGAGGATACACTCCTCCAGGATTTAAGCGGTATAGAAATTTTTTATTTAGAAATAAGTTACTGACATGTTATTAATTAAAAATATTAAAAATTAAAACAAAACACATTCAGCTATTGACAAATCAATTAAAAGCTAGTGAGCTTTACCAAATGAGCTCGAAATGTAAAATACTGACATGCGATGAAAAAATGTTTTTTTTTTAAATTTAATTTCATTTACACTTTAATTGAAATTAATATTTTATTTTGTTTTTTTTTTATTGAAACGCAAAGTTTAGTCGGTGTAGCACTTTAAAAATAATAAAATCGGCCGCTTTTGTATAAGCACAGATAAGCTTATTTGGGTTTTACTCATTAAACGTAAAAAATTAAAAACTATAATTATAATTAGATAATTATGCTTACTAAAAACATAAAAAAGCAAAATGGAAGAAAATCTGAACGTCTGAAAAAAATGTAAGAAAGTGTAGTGGTAAGGTTTGTGTGGCCACGATTGTATACAACATGAAAACGAGGAGGACACCAGTATTGCAGTTGGCATTCAAAGCATTGATGAGATTGAAATTGAATAAATAAAATGCTAACAACAGTTCACTCAATAATACAAAGCCTAATCGCCAAACAACAGGAAATAAATTCTTACGAATTCTCCGCTTTTTTGAATCATTTACAATGCCTAAAGAATATTTTCTATCACTCATTGACGATATTATGGAAGGAATAATATTCCAATCAAACTTATATGCTTCCCAAAAGAACCACAAAGTTTTAAACTTGAAGAAAGGTGAGTTTTATGATTTTATTGGCATCACCTTTTTTATTGTTTAAATTTTAACGATAATTCGATGATACCAGAAGACAATATGGATAGACTTTACAAACTTCGTCCAATGATAGATGGCTTGAATAAAAAATTGTTCAAAGTATACAATGGAACTTGCCAGCTTTCCGTGGAAGAAACGATATGATATTATTTAAAGGACAAAATTTTTTAAATAATATTGTCCAATAAGGCCCTTTAGAAGAGGATATAAAGTGCGGTTCTTTGCTGGCCAACATAGTTAAGTAAAAAAAAATCTCTGTTTATCAAGGCAATGATAAAAAATTCCAAGACAAATACACAGGCTTTTGACATGGAGAAAAAGTCTTATTATCAATGATTGAATACGAATAAGTAAAAAATACAATGCTTATTTTTGATAACTGCTTCACATCAGTTCATCTTCTTGAAACACTAAAAAAATGAAACAGTTTTAGCTTGTGGTACTACAGTAGTATGACAGCTGAAAGGTAAATCCGAAACATTTATGTTATTGCTGATAAAATATGAAAAGAGAAAATTGTGATTTTAGATTATCCTCTACTGGCATAAGTTTCAGCAAGTGGATGGATAAAAAAGCGATATGTTTGGTATTCAATTTCCATGGATCAGAATCTGTGACCGTTCCAAAAGGTGAACAGAATGGCATTGTCAGTGATGTTAATTGTCCAATAGTTGTAAAAGACTGTAATTTGTTTATGGGTGTATTTGATCATGCCTATCAAATGCGAGTTCTTTATGGCCTTGACAAGAAATCTAGAAAATGGTGGCATCGAATTTTTCGTGAGTTACTGTCAATCGTTTGAGAAAAGTGCGCTTCTACAATTCAGGAGATCTGTTAGTTTAGGGTTGATGACACAAAAAGAAGTCAATTTGAAACAAAAAAGCTTGCAAACTAAAGGCAACTATGGTTCTCTATGCGGTAACTCCAAGAGACAAAGAGTACAAAATGAGTCCGTTTGCAAAGATATTCGATTGGAAAATCTCGGTGTGCATTGACCAGTTTTAATTAACATACAAGAATGATGTGAATTCCGTAGTTTGAGCAAAATCCAACCCAAAGCTTACTTCTAATGTACTCATTGTGTAGTTTATTTGTGTTTTAATGATAAAAAGAACTGTTTTTCAAAATACCATGTAAGGAACTAGTACCTATAGCTGTAAGATATTAAGGGGATAGGTGTAGTCAGAATTTTCAAAAAAAAAATTGCATTTTCGTTAAGTGTATCTTAAAAATATTCTCCGAAAATTTCACATTGATCCGCTAATTAGTTTTTGAGTTATTCGACAAATAACAAAGAGAGCTCGGGCACTTCAAAGCGCTAGTGTGAAACTTTAAACCCGTTTTTCTCAAAACTATGTTCTTTGCACTGGTGACAATTGTAACTCGAAAACCGCTAAGTCGATTTTTATGAAATTTATACAGCTTTTAGAATACGCAATAAGCTCGGGGCTGATCGAAAGATTTTTTTTTTCAAAAATTTCGATTTTCTAAGACCAATTAACTGTTGATTTTTTCCAAAAATTTAGAAGGCCGCCATTTTGTTAGTTGTTGAAAAAAAATCCTTAGATCTGGCCCGAGCTTATCTATTTATAAAACTAATTTTTTTTGTCCGATTGATTTTTGATGAATCTCCAAGGACTTATGGTTGTCACCGCAAGTACCTTTTTTGGAACTGAATCAACACGAACAACTATAACTTTGGAAGTTTATTTATTTTTTTGAAATTTTCATGACTTCAAGTCACACATTCTATAATAATGCCATATTACTACTTTTGTAAATTAACACGATTAAAAAAAAAAATACTGAAAATTCTCATTTTTTCGTGTCTCTGACTACCCCTAACCCCTTAATAAATCGTCTTATCATATAAATGTAAAAATATACGGCTTTGATTGAAATTTTAATCATTGAATGCTCACCAGAGCCCAACAGCACTAAGAAGTACCAGCTATTTTAAATATACTTCCAGATCTCCGAAAATATCTTAACTTGGTATTTTATTTCAAAATTGATGAATAAGCACGATTTTATAGTGAACCAATTTCGTACTGAAAAGTGCACAATATGTATAAAAGATTGTTGTTAGTAGTTTAAATATTCATCTGTTTACGTTTATTTCCCTATTTTGTTATATTGCCATGCCACAACTTTTTGTTGCCACATTTTTTTACCATGTTTCCAAATTAGCTAGCCTCCTTTTTATTTTAACTGCTCCTCAAACACGGAAATTATTGCCGCAAATTTATAATTTTATTTTGTGGCAAGCCATTGTTAACTTTACTGCGAGCGCTCTGCACGCCAGCGTATAAGTGTGTGTGTGTGTGGCCTTCACGCAGCATAACTCAGCAGCTCATTCTTTGCGCGCATGGCAATAAATTCAGTAATTTGCCTTTGCCCTCAAAATAAAATGTGGAGCAACAAAAACAACAGCCTTGCGAAAGACTAGTGCAACATAAAAACCGCTCCAGCCACATTGTGTTGCATGCTGCCATATATGGCACAAACAAAAGCGTTGTTGTTCGCCAAACTGCCTGAAAAAAAGCTTTACTTGCTACATAAGGTGTTGCAACTGCTGTGGTTTCGCATTGAAAGCAGAGCAATTTGTCGTTTGCTACATTTTGTTGCAGACATGTGCACGTGATTCTGCGTGCATGTTTTTGTTTTTTGTGTTTTTCTTTTGTTGCAGTTGATTTGTTTTCATTGTGCCGCCAAATGTTGGACAAATTTGTTGCAAATCCATATAATATATTTGCCATTGAGGCAGGCTGGCAGACGGTTGGAACAACAAAAACAACGCACACAGCATCCGTAAGCTAAACTTCAAACACTAAAATAAACAAATTGTTGACAATAAATGCAAAAGTTGCCGCAAATAAAAAGTGCCTTTGCGGCCAGCTGACAATTTGCCACACTTAACGTTTTATGTGACTCGGCGCTTGACTGCGGCAGGTGTGTGCGACAAAGATTGAAAATTGTGCGGTTTTAAGCCGCTTTTGGCTTTGAGTTGCATGCTACATGTGTGTCTGTGTGTGTGCTATACATGTGTGGCATTCGAGAGGTCGCCAAAAGTCGTACAGCTGTGAAATGTCTTTATTATTGGCAGTGTCTCTTGAAAACAACTAAGGTGGAGTTGAAGGCTGACATAAATTCGGTTCAAAGAAGATTTGCACTGATTGAGTTAACAAAAACAAAAACGTAAACAGATATACATAAAAATAAAACAAAAACTGCAGTTAGAATTATAGTTGTTAGGAATAGTGATAGTAGTAGTTTAGATTTTCTAACTGCTCTGTCAGCTCCAGCTCGTAGAGTGAGAGGATATTCTCTATACTCGTCTGTAATAAGTGGTATTCAAAGCTACTTACTAAGTTTTCGTTCGAAATCCCATAGAATCCAACTAAAATGCGGTCGCCAATATTGACATCTCTTCTAGAGAAGAGTAGGACAGGTGCGAGATGGACAGGGTAATAGGGATAACCTGTGAAGATGGGCACAAATAAGATGATTGAGGTGCCTTTTAAGCAAAATTAGATACTAAAATCGCTTTCCGCTTACCAAATCACTGCAGTGTCTTCCAAGTGGAGCTTAATTAAGGAATGTCTTCATGATCTGACAAAGATTGTGTGCAGAATAAAGAATATATTTACTATAAATATATAGATATTCATTGATCTTTTAGGGATCTAATATCACGATAAACCAGCAGTGAGTTCCAGGACATGGTGATATTCCTGGTAACTGTGAAGCTGATGAACAAGTGGCGCTGGCACCTTTTTAAAATTAGATTCTTATGAGGAGGGAATATATATGCCCTTGGCTACTTGTAGGTATTAAATCTACAAACATGTTATAAATATATAGCTTAGTCTCGGTAGAGTTAATTCCAAACTTGTTTAACGTGGCTTAAATGGAATATAAGCCGCACAAGCCGTCCATTAAAATTCAAGAGGTGTGAGGTGTAAGAACTTCAGTAGGAGTGCAAACAAATCACTGACTAGTTGTCAGACATACCAGCAAACCGGCCGAGGGTTTCTGGACTACGTTTTGAATGTTGTACAGATACAGTTTTTGTATAGATGATCCACATCAGAAGTACAGTGTGGTTCAGCGAGAATATATTAGAGTGTGGGAGGGTTGTAGTCCTGGTAGTATCACAATGGGCCTCCCAAAGGCTCAGGTGCGTCGTTAGGAAGTCAAAAAGAAACAAGAAAAAAAGTTAAAAAAAGTTGCACCGAAACTCGAATATACTTCGGAATTAAAAAGGTTTCCATACAAAAACTGGATGAAGATTGTTCATTTTGTAGTGCGGTTATATTTGTTTATTGGTCGGATATCGGCGGTCCTGACAATTAAACAGCTTAATGAAGAGAAAGGAAATTTCAGATCGATATCTAAGAAACTGAAGGACTAGTTCGCGATTTAAATCTCTATATCGACTCAGGTCGTCATGTCTTAAATTTTTTTGTGGGTGTTGAGGAATACTCAGGTGAACGGAAATCTATATTCAATTAGCATTACTTAACTCAAAATAATATTTTATGTAATCAAAGGGAAAAAAGGAGAAACCAAAAAAAAAACAAAAAAACACGCGAAAGCCTCTCAAAAATCAAAATGATGCTTCTTGTTTTTTCGATGATGATGTGGTTTGGTGCATCATGAATTTGTTCCGGAGGGACAGAAGGTCAATAAAGACTTCTATTTGGCCATATAGAGGCGTTTGCGTAAGAACATCTGTTGGAAACGGCCGGAAATGCGGAACAACATTTCATGGATTTTACGATATGATAATGCACCATCGCATCCAGCCACGATTTTGGCAATGAATATCATCGATCAACCACCATATTCATCATATTTGGATCAGATTGGGATCCGGTGGAACCCGTTTTCAGTCGATCGAAGATGAAAATTTTCCGAAGGAGGCTGTTACAAGGTATGCAGTACATATGTTCCGGAAAAGTTCGCAGTGAATCTTGTCTTTATTATATCTGAAATAAGGTATATTAAGTTTGATAGAAAGTTTGTAGTTAACAGCCAAAAAGCGTGATGAAACAAGTCAATTTAGTGATGTATAGTGCAAATTAGTACTTCAGATTTGGAGATCTTGACCTGAAATTAGATACAGCTTTTTCTTATCAAGAACTGCTTAATTATTGGAACCGCCGATATTGGACAACTATAGCATATAGCAGCCATACAAACTGACCGCTGCAGTTACATCTTTGTGTGAAAACTTTTTTATTTAACAATCGCGAATTTTGGTCTAATTTTTATTAAAAGTATAGCTACAATTTCTGAAGAAATTCTTTATATTAGAAACTATACTTTATAGCTTTCATACCAACTGATCGATTAAACTCGACGTATAACAATCTCCGAACAAAGTGTACTGGATAAATTTGTGAGCAAGCAAACATACATAAAACCAATTTCAATTCCATCGACGGCTTCAGTGTGTTTGAAAAAGTATAAGAATTAGTGATTGGTTTGGCAACTGTGACGGTGCTGATGATCACTTTTTGATCAAGGAATAGTGTTTCACTTGATCTTGTTTAATTTGGTATGATTATCGCCACTAGTATCTGTTAAATGAGTCTCGTCGGTTATCACATATTAATAGATGAGTTTATGTCAAAGTTATTCAATGTTTAAATACCAAAATTTTTTATACTAGAGCAACGGATTATTAGGGGATATGCAGTATATTTGAAGCTAAAGGTTTTGCTGTTGCGAAAACCGCGGAGCTCGCCTCTAATGCAGCTGCAGGCGCTTCCAGAGTCAACATCTACGTAGAGGTTCTGGGGTCCCCACGGTATGATACACTGGAAGAGGTATCGGTAGTGAGTAAAGAAACTAAAGCACTACTCCTCATAGACCTAGTAACTGAACTCCATTTGGTATAGCAAAGGACAAAAGCTGGTCTATGCGTGGCTCATTGACCTAACAGACTAACCTAACCTATGTATTTTTGACTTTCAGTATGTATTGAAGTTTTCTTTCAAAATCTCTGAATCCCAAAAATTAAAAGGAAAGTATATTGAAAGGTCCTGGCTAAACTGTTATATACAAAGTACATGTAAAGAAAGAAAACGAGAATCCAATTTAATATTATAATATATAAATATCTATATATGCACCCATCTAATAGTCGGGTGTTCAGTTTTTTCTCAGCCCATTCTCGCCGACCAAAACAACACTTAGCACAAGCATTTACTGAACAAATTGCTTGCTAACTTGAAATTTAATAGCAACAAGCCACAGTAAGTCGACTGCGCCAGCAAAACCAGTTCACTAAAGCAAAAGCTGCTGCCGCATCCATATGCGCATGTCTGTAGCCGCTATTATTATGAACAGAAAGTTCGCAGTTAGATATAAAATAAACATAGCAACAATAAAACCCACCAAAACAAGCAACAACAAAGCAACGCAAAACGCTCAACATGGAAATCTGACGCTGTGACAGCAGCTACCAACGAGCAGATAGCAATTGCCGGCCGACAGTTAGTGGCAATGGCAATGACAGCAAGTGCAGCGCATAAGGCACAAGGAAATAGGCAGCAGCAATAGCAACAACATTAGCAGCAACAGCAACAAAAGCAGTAGCAACAACAGTAGCCAGTGGCAGCAGAATAAGAAAGGCTTTTCAAAATTGCCAACCAAGCCATATGAATGTCTCTGACCAACCTCAGCCACATATGATAATATGCCATTTAAGCAAAGTGGCATGCAACATAGACGCGCATGCTAGTACTATATAGGTATGCCAGCGAAGCGTACACTTGTTGCAACCACCCGATATGTGCAAAGTAGTGTGGGAAAATGTGCGCCTAACTGCCGCTTTTGCCCGTTACCGAGTGAGCGGCCGCGCTTGCTTTACATAGTGCGCGCCGCAGCCGGCAAGCGCGCGGCTTAAGTCTTTACTGCCCATTTAATGTGTAGTCTTTGCGTTGTTTGTGCCGCATACTATATTTCGTTGCAACACATTTTTTTTTTTTGCATTTTGTGCGTTTTTTCTAAGCGCATTCTACCGTGTTTTGCACGCCACTCATTCGGGCGCATATCTGTAGGTACTTGTGTGTTGCATGGTTGCACTTGATAACTCAATTTAGTTGCAAGCGCATTTTTTTCTAAGATTTCTCTAGCATTTAGTTTTTGTTTTTTCTACTTACAGTTGCTACATTTACTTCTGCGTATTTGCTTTGCTCATTCTTGCTACGCCAACCAACTTGCAACTTGACTTTTGGCTTAAGCAGTTGCGTTCTTTTGGCCGTCGTTTGCCTAGAAATTGCTCGCCTGTCATAATTTTAATTAATTTGCAACATTTTTCAACGCATTCAACAAGTTGCTGCCGTGGCATTGCCAGCTGTTTGCCAGCTGCTAGGCATTTGCATGCCATATTTGTGGCAATTTGATGTGAAAAGTTGCAAATGACAGCGTTCAACATGTGGCATACGTTTATTTTTAGCATTTCAGTGCTAATCGGCTGATGTGCGCACTTAGAGCAAGTATGTGTATGTATGTGTGTGATTAAGCAGATGCTCTGCAGCGCTTTTGGTCTGGTTTTCTTAAGAATTAGCTATAAAGAAATTAATGGTTTGAGCTACCATTTGGATGTCAAGGTTTCGGTGGGAAGCTTTCGAGTTACTGAACTTTCTTAGATCCGGATCAATGTCTTTGAAATGTTTGGTTTTATCATTTCTATAGCGGAAGCCTGTGATTGCTATAGCACTGTATTGGAGACTTGGAACACCGTATAAAAACTCTTTCGCCTATTTTATGACATCTGAGAGATGGCTCTTCAAGTTTTCCAAGGCATAATTGGCGCTTATAAGATTTTATATAATGAATCATTATTTAGGATCAAATGACCTAATGTATTCTATTGACGAATGTTAAGGAATGCCGAAAACTCTACGTAAGCTACCTGCTTAACAGTTGAAAGTTAGCGACAACTGGATTGACAATTTTCTGAAGACCACTAAATGGTTAGAAATTGTAGGGTGAAGACTCGACTTAGCCAAATTTTGATACGTCAGATCTTCGTAAACCATAATCTTTGAGAAATACTTATGAGCACATCTCAATCGGCTCATTGGAGACTATAATTAGTTGGTTACTCGA
Source organism: Bactrocera tryoni (assembly GCF_016617805.1). Taxonomy (NCBI): domain Eukaryota; kingdom Metazoa; phylum Arthropoda; class Insecta; order Diptera; family Tephritidae; genus Bactrocera; species Bactrocera tryoni. The sequence continues at coordinate 65,060,224 of NC_052503.1, read as the reverse complement.
GCAATCAGATATTGTTACTGTTTTCCCTTTTTGCTTATTATTTTGTTTTTTAAAGTGGGAGAAAGCATCAAAAGCCGCAGTGCAGAACTTCAATCCGCTAAACCTAACCTACTCCCAATTCCAGATTCTCTCACGGAATCACCTGATTAATTATTACTTCGTGGGAGTGATAATGCATTTAAGTCTCCTCTATGGTACGAACTGGCGGACACCTAATCTTCTCTATACGTCTCAGTTTTGTCATGATTAAGGCTGCCGTTTCGCTGACAGCTTTCCAATTCACAGTGGACTATAAAAACTACTGCATCATACACCAGGTTCCACAGAAATCGGCGTGATGAAGGTGCCTCCGGATGCTTTTTTGGTTTAGAAAGTAGAACCAATCACTAGTGATGATCCCTTCTTTTAAACACGTATTGTACATTTTTGCGAATCTTTTCGGTTTCAAAGTCATGGCTTCCTTTAAGGCTTTGCTTGGTAAGCCTTCTAATCCAAGCGCCTTGCTGCTTTTAATTTCTTCATCATCAACTAGCAGTGGGGGCTCTACGACTTCGGTTCGTGGTTTAGCATAAGAAATAAGTTGGTGTTTTGGAAACAAAGTTTCGACGACACTCCTCATAAGAGATGCGCTTTTGGTTTTTTGTGCCTTATTTTTGAATTTTACTTACAGATTTTGTGTGCAATTCCTCAATGGTCTTCGTTTGCTTCCTCACAGAGTTTTTCAAAACAAGTTTTTTTACTGCGGCCAATGGCTGACTTCAGGAACTTCTTCTGACTTTTAAATATTTTTCAGAGACTGCTTGCATTTTCTCCACATTGATTACGTTGTACGCGGTGTCTAGCTAAATTGCAGAGCTTTCTGTGTCCAGCTATTTCTTCATTCCACCAATGCACTGGCTTCCGGTTGTTCTGGTGTACTGTACTACTCATAGTTTTGTCGCAAGCTGTGAACAGTCGCTCTGCGGATGCCAAGCGAATGGCGTCTTGGCCTTGTATTTTTGCTGAACTTCAGACTATCCCAAGAAGCTCGGTATCAAAATATTTTAGTTCATTGATTCGGCTTTGGCATGTGTTCCTGCTGCGGTGTGCCGTCCTTCCAAGACTTCCGCCAATAAAAGCCATCTTATAACTATTTGCAAATATGTTCCTCACCGGCCAATTAATATGCCTGCTAAGAGCGTCGTTGGCAAAAATGAAGTCGATCATGGAGCCTTGGTTTCCTTTTTAAAAAGTATTTTGCGTTCCGCTTTTCAAGATGATGATTCCGACGATGGTTTGTGCGCCAGCTTGTGTTTATATTTGCTAGCAGAGAAATACCCAAAGGAGATCTATTGCTTTCCTAGTCAACCTTGCATCAAAAGCCTAAATGTATAAGGATTTGGGACCCACAGCAGTTTAGATATTTTTTGATGATTTCAGTTGTTTGCGGTCTCTTTCCGAAGAACTTACGAAACTACTTCAATAAGTCTTTTCAAGCATTAAAAAAGGGGATGACTACCATCGTTTGGAATTCATAGGATGTGGTTTATCTCATCTATCCCCTGAAAGACCAAATCTACAGAAGAACAGAACGATCACAATCGCAAGGGTCTGCTATGCCGAATTATTGGGCTGACTTAATGATGCCGAATTAAGAAAAACTACTCCCATTAGTAGAAGCAAATAGTGACTTGCGTCATAAAAATGCATCGGTTCACACATCCGTTGATACCACGCACAAATACCCAATAGGTCTAATTAGTAAAGGAACTGCAGCGTTAACCATAGTTTTTCAGATTTGGCCACACCGGACTTTTTCCTAAACTTAAAAAAAATCTTCGGTGAGTCCAGAATACCATAGAATGGTAAGCCTGCTTCGCAGTCCTCAAAAATATGTTGTTTCAGGCATCTTGAGAAAGTTGGTATTTGGTCGAGCGTAATCAGTTAAAAGGAGCAATAAATCACAATTTACTCAAAATATCCGTTTTACCCTTTTATTGTAGTCTTACCCTAGCATGTGCTATACCTTTTCATTTGTTTTATCCCATTATAGGACTTGTCATTAACTACTCACTAATTAAGTCTTTTGATCTTAAAGTAGTTCAATACGATTTTGCAACTTTAAGTGGCTATACCAGTGTAACCCATGAAAAATTAAACAATTTTTGTGAGTTTTTTAAATGTAAGGACATAATAAAATATATTTTCAGCTATATTTTAAGATTTTTGTTAGCAAAGTGTTGAAAAATAACGGCGTTATCTGTGACATGATTCGGGCAGAATGAGTAACTGAAACAAAAAAGTTGAAAAAGGTTATTAAAGTCGAAAGTATTTCCTATACAATGACTAATGATTTTTGAAAAATATCAAAAATTAACAAAATGGCGTGATTTTGAAAAAAATGTTGTTTTTTTTAGGTAAGAAATGGTCGTTTTTTTAATGCCAAATTGACAATTTTCAACTAATTTAAAAGATCATTGTACAGTAAATTTATTCAAGAATACTCAGTTTTAATTTGTTTGAAAAATGTTCTTTCGAAAAAAACGCCTTTAAAGTTTCTCTTATACTACTGTGCCCAAAAAAAGTGACATTGTATTTATTTTTCCAAATCAATTTCATCCCCTTAAAAGTAATCCCCTCATGATGCGATGCACTTAGCCAACGGATTTTCCAATCTTCGAAACACTGGTTATAGTCACTTTCCGGGATGGCCTTCAGTTCCGTCTTCGCTGCAGCTTGAATCTCCTCTATCGTACAAAAACGGTGTCCCCGGAGCGGTCTTTTGAGCTTGGTGAACTGCCAGAAGTCGCACGGCGCCAGATCAGGTGAATATGGTGGTTGCGGAACGATATGGGTTGAGTTTTTGGCGAAATGATCACAAATTACGAGGGCAGTATGGGATGTTGCATTATCGTGGTGTAAAAACCAAGAATTGTCTTTCCACAATTCCGGCCTTTTTAGGCGGATAGCGTTACGCAACGACGCATAACGTACAAATAATTTTCCTTGTTGACTGTTTGACCGGTTGGAAGGAATTCATAATGCACAACACCTCGATAATCGAAGAAAACAGTCAACATGACCTTGATATTTGCTCGATTGATCAGTTGTTTCGGGGTCGTGAGCATAGATCCAAGTCTCCTCGCCAGTTATAATCCATTTCATGACACCCTGGTGGTCGGAAAGCATCGTTTCACACACTTCAACGCGACGCCTGTTTCAAAAAAATTGAAGGTTTTCGGTACCAGTCGAGATTTGGCGCGCTTGAGGCCCAAAACATCCTTCAAAATGGTATTGGCTGAGCCTTTCGATAAGCCAACTTCATCAGCAAGGTCTCTAATTGTTAATCGACGGTTTTTCAACACCAAATCTTGAGGTTGATGGTCACCCTGGACGCTCTTCGTCTTCGACACGTTCACGGCCGGCTTGGAACTCACTATACCACTTGTAAACATTTTTTTTAGACATAGCCTCATCACCAAAGGCTTTCTGCACCATCCTCAACGTATCCGTAGCAGAAAATTGATTCTGTAAACAAAATTTAACGCAAATTCTTTGCTCAACAAATTTCGACATCGCAAAAAACGAAAAACTCGCTTTTAGCAGCTCACAAAACGACACGTATCTCAAACACTAATGAATATTTTGACATGAAATTTGACATAAATGTGACTGACAGTACTACCAAACCTATAAAAGATAATTCTCCAAATCCTTCGACGGGCGCAGTTTAGATTCAAATGTCACCTTATTTTTTGGGCACAGTAGTATATGTTTATACTTGCGAGCGGTAGCTCTTTAGAACGCTGCCATTCAATAACTATTCAAGATTCAACCTTGCCGATTTCGCAGTATATTTTTGGAAATATACAAGTAAACTATCGAAAAAGAAAAAAAATATATTTTTTTTGAAAGTGTCACACTGGTATAGCCGCTTAAGAAATATCTTACTTATTAGCATATTAAACTAATAATGTCTTACTTACTTAAGAGTTAATCTCACACTATATAAAAATATCTTTCTTGGAATGTATTACTTATATACTACTATATCTTAATACTTAGTTATATTGAATAATGTAGAGTCTGAAGCATATGTATCCTAGCTTCAGCTTCAAGTCATTGTTTTAGTTGTTGAGTCTTTAGTCAGGTGATCATAATTCTATGGTATTTTGGAGACTACTTTGTTGTCTGGTTACATAGTGTTACTTAAAGATCAATATTCAACTTTCGAGTGCGACCGTTAATTTACTTTGTCTTGTTTTACTTTTTCTACTACATTTAAGATTTGTTACTGCTTACCAATGTGACGACTCAATTAAATATTCGTTGCTTTTTGCAGTTTTCACCATAATTGTGGCTGAAATAAGCTATTGCTAAGAGCTCGAGCACTTATTTCAATGAAACTTAACTTCCAATAAGTTCAAAACGTAAAGCAAAGAAAAAAGTAATAATGCAGAACAAACAAATTTGGTTGGCAAAGCAGCAGCGCTGCACTTCACCACAAATACACCTGTGCAAAGCACTTAAGAACACATTTTAGTGGTGCATTTAATATGTCCATCATTAAGCAACAACAAAAAGTTGACTTCCTTTCCTTTTCGAAAAGCACAATCACTTCTGTCACCTACTATGTGGCACCCTGTGTGGCATATGCGCACTCCATATTTCACTTCTAATATTTATGTGCATTTATGTATTTATAAGTGAGTACAACACACACGTACACATACACACTTGTGACTGCTGGCAAGGCATATATTTATTGCGATGATGAACGATTATGGACTTGATGCTGGACTCCTTTCTATAAATATGCGATTTACTTGGCAACTTTCCCACCGCAGCACTGGGCGCGCAATGCCATATTAAGGCAACAATTGTGAATGATTGCCACAGTGAATGCATCGCACAAGCACACATTCATGCAATTGCTACTTAGTGAACTCATTAGTATTACTTTGGACTCATTATTCATGCCTTAAATAGGCCTAAGTAGTGAACGGTCGCTACTTAAACTCTGAGTTGCCTGTTGTTGTTGTTGTTTAATTTTTTTCAACTCACAATATGCAATTGCGACTGCGCGCGCGAACTCTGCACTCAATTGTGCTTGCTGCATTTTTGCTATTTTGTACATTTTGCGCTTCATTGCAGCGCTGCGAGTGCAATTTGTGGCAACATTGGCCGCCAATAAAGAATTACGACACTAATAACCAACACAAATTGCATGTAAAGTGCAACTTAGCGCATCAGTGGCAGCAATCAACGGCCAGCAAGCAAGCGGAGCAGCATGTATGCTGACTTGGTGCGTGTGCATGTGTTGCAAGACACCTTACAATTCAGTTTGTGGCAGCTATAGCTAAGCGAGTCAAGAAGTTGGCTGTTGGCGGTGGTGGTGAATGGCTGCCTGGCAGTTGGCAGCGCAGTGCGGTGGGAACACTTGCCACAATAAAGCCTAATTAATGTTTTATGCCAAGCCAACATTTTGTTGCAAGTCTTGGGCAGTCAGCTGGCAAGGTATAGCGAACGCGCACTAATTTTTTGCTGTTGTTTTTATAGTCCTTACACACTTAAGTAAGCCTATAGTGCGGTGGGAACTGCGCTTGTTGGTCTGCCACCAACAGCAAAAGCAGTCTACTTGCAACGCGCTGTGTTTGCTCTTATTTATTTTTATTATGGCAACTAGTTAGCACCTTACAACAGCAATAATAATAAACAGCATATTATCGGGTGGCAATAATAACAACAATAACAGTAATAACATCTTACAACAACAACAACAAAAACAACAACAACAACAGTAGTGGCTGCCTACAACAACATTATAACGACAACAGCGATAAGCGCTAAGGCAACAACGTTGTGGCTAGTAATTTGATCGTGCAACGTTGCACCATTTAGCACTAGTAGTCACTTAGTAGCTGCCCTGCGGAAATGTTTACAACCACACAGCCAAACTTACATACATACACACCCCAATCAATTGAGACATCCAGCCCAAGGCTGGGCAACACCAACACTGATTACACTCTATTCCCGCATTTAAGCGAGCGCGCTATGTGCAACTCATACAATACACGATCGCCGGCCCAATTGGCACGCTGACATTAGCGGCAGTCTTTAAGCATAATTTATGTTGCATGAAAATGAAATCAAGTTACTATATTTTGCCTCAACAGTCCCGACGGTGCCATTGCCGCAAGCATTTTTATATATATCTGCTATGTGCAACATATTGCGGTAAGCGCGCAAATGCGATAAAAATGTCGCAAACGCATAATTTAGCATTTAATTGAGAGCAGCAGAAGAGGCGCGCTCCAGCAATGGTGGCACAACACATAAACGTGCAGCGTACGTACACATAAACGTGTGGCAAGCGCTTGCAGCCAGCACAATTTGCGAATAAGAGGGGCAAAATTGTAAGCGAAAAAAGGCAGTGGCTATGAGGCGTGAAAAAATGGAATATGCAACAGGCGGTGGCTGCCACAAATAAAATCAGCCGCCAGCCATGTGACTCACGCGCGGCATGGTGGAAAATAAAAAGCAAGCAGCGGCAAGCTAGCGCTGCAGCAAGCGTTTAATTTATTTGATTAGTCGTGCAACATCAACATTATCGTCATCAACAGCCACACTTTAGTAGCCGCTTAAGTAGAGAATGCAGCACGGGCAATGCGACGTTGCAGGCCGGCTTTAAGGCGTTGTAAAAAATGCAAAATGTGCAACTTAACTGCGCATGCTGCCACATTTTTCTGATTTGTGATTTCTTTTATGCCATTTGTTGTTACAGCTGTTGTTGGTGGTATTGTTGTTGTTGTAGTTTTTTATTATTCATATTGTTGTTGCTGTCAGTTTCATTATTGTTGTTGTTATTTTATATGTTGTTCCTCTTGTTGTTGTTTTCTATTGTTGTTGTTGCTTTTCTATCGCCTGCTGTTGGCCATATATCGGTTATTTAACATTCCTCCGCGGCACAGAAATGCATAGACACATACATATGTATAAGCACACACATACTTACGAGTCCACAGCACATGTTTGTATGTGTGTCGTGTTGCAAATGTCTTCATTTCATGTTTACACACAATTACGCCTCATGAAATATACCGCAGCACGCTCGGTATATCTTTAAGTGCCACTGCAGTGTGTGTATGTTTGTATATAGCTGCGTGCAACCGCTTGGAGTGTGTTTTGCTAATGAGCTGTGTGGCAGATTTGTATTAGGCGTTGCTTTATGGTATTAACGTTGCATTGGGATGCCTCTTAATTCCCTCGGCGATCGCATGAAATTGAGTTGTTTCGCGACGAATGAAGGCGTGTTGGCTTGATAAGTGAGAGGGGGTGTGACGATGGGCGGAAGAATGTGTTTGATCACGTTAAGTGGCATCGCGGGCGTTGCTGCAGCTAAATGCCGAATGGCTGTATATTAGTGCAGGATAAAGCATCGATTGAATAAATATATATGTATCTAGTAGCTACTACTAGGCGATACTAAGGTTTAGGATGCGAACTCCTTAAATCAGGCTTCGATAGACTGGGTGCCTATATAAAAAAATTTTGTCATATATGGTGCTTTCTCAGCGCCAGTCAAGTTATCTACAAGCTTGTACAACCTATATTTATCGTTAGTTTCATTTCGTTCTTACGTCTTAACCAGAAGACCCTGGCGTACCTGAGAGCACTGGTATTCCGTATGTTTAAAGATTTTCCAAACACCCCGTGATTTTGCCTTCATCTACTCTGGAAATTGTCAGCAGAGATGTATTTATTTACATAAATGTTCGGCAAATTATTAGATCTATAAAGTGAACGAATTGCAAGGTATCTAGTACCTATATGTAGAACGGGTTCTCAGTATATGTAATACATTTTTGGTAGTAGTAGGTCTGAGTTTCACGCTATATTACGCTTAGTCAATGTATCTGTATCACAGGAAACACTCCTGGTGGCATTTGCTCAGCTCCCATATTGGCAAGTGATATTTGGACGAGAAGATATCGATAGTGAAGAGACGTAATGAACTCACAGATAGGTCGAAGCAATGAGGCTCTGTAGAGAGCTCTACTTCAAGCTTAAGTTTAGGCAACTGGACATCTATAGCGTTTTCTTGAAACAGGAAAGCTAGTAAGAAGGGCATCCTTGTCGAGCTCACATCGAAGTGGAAACGGATTTGTTTTCCGCTGTCATATTCATTCTAGCACATAGCTTATGGGTCGCGCGATGCTTAGCAGGCGTTGATCGACGACCAGCTTCTGCGCCACTGCAAGATCTTGGACTAGAACGCAGGAGATCTACTAAACTACTTGATCTTAGCAAAGTTCGTCGTACCAAAATCGTACTAACTCTTAGTGGACATTATCCGATAGGCATCCTTTCTGTAAGTTAAAATCTTTTCGGACGTAAGTTGTCAAAGTTTTATGGAAAATGGTGAGGTGGAAACATGCAGGCACTTTCTTAGAGCACCGCTCGTGCAATTATGGTGTTGGAATATTTTAGTATTATACTAAAAGGGGTAAAAAGGCGATCAAAAGTGTCGAGAATAATGGCAAAGCAAAATCCATCATGTACTGCTTATGATCAGAGCTTTCTGTATAGTTGAACATATAACCAGATCGACATTTTTTATATTCATAGTAGTTGAATACGAGTATACAAGGTGAGGTCAAGGCTACTTTGAAACTGTCGATACAGTACTTAGCGCTGCTCTTAGGGATTACAGTTCACTGTTCTTTCAAAATTATTCGATATGAGTCATTCGTTTTTAAGCTGTTTGAGGATAAATACAATACTTTTGCTTTTACAAAATTGAGCTTCAAATGTAGCAGTATTCAAATATATTTTTACTCAAATGATATTTGATTCATATTTCAGTGAACTAAGTTCGCTCCGCTTTATACACTATATTTCTGTTTTTATTTTCGTTTTCTCCTTGCTAATCCTCTTTGAAGCACCACAAAGCCGTGCTTTCTCCCACGATTGAGGGCTGTGGTATTTTCTCAGTACCAACCCTTTCCATATTAATTTCGCTTTGCCGCAACTTCTGCTTTTCTCTTTATGCTATCTAGACTCTTCCTTAGAATATGGCATATATGTCGGACGATCTCTTCGTACATTGGACTCCATAGCCTTAATAGCTTGTAAGTTGGGTCAGAATATTCTGCTGATAATTCATAGGCACTTGATGATGAAGGATTGGAGTCCGTGATTGATGGAGTTCCATATTTCGCTTCCATAAAATACAATAGCGTCGATTTCATGCATGCGAGCGATATTCTCTTATTTGTGCTACTGGAAATTTACGATGTTGCTGACGCTAGTTGTAATAATGCTTCCAAGCGGAAGCTATTCTTGAACTTAACTTTATTTTAATCTACTTGATAAGTGATATGATAGAGGACCTCATAGCTATAGCTTCTCCTCCTTTGCACAAACACAACTGTTCAGAAAGGACGCCTCCCATTGAACGTTAGGAACTGACTTGCTCATGCCTTGGTGAGCCAGCTGACTAGCAGCATCTCAAATTTTTGCCTGTGGAATTTCAGCTTGCATTTGTTTTAGAACATCATTTCTTCCGTCGATTCTGAATCACACAATTTACTTCCTATTATGAAGTGAAGAAATCATATATCGAAAAGTTTGGAAAAAATTGTGTCTCTTGGACAATCAAAGTGTAGGCAGTTATAACGACTCCAATAGCTTGAACTCGCCTCTAATCGTGCTACTGTAACGTTCAATTAACTTCCTACATGATATGAAATAATTGCAACAATATTGTTTGCACGAACCTTTGACGAGAAATAAAGTTTTACTTGAGTTGTATGATTTCTAATGCTCTGATTTTTATTTTGTTTTTGATTTAGCAGCACCTAGCTCCAGCATTACAAATTCTATCACATTACTCTGACTTTCTTTTCCTGAAACTCTGCCACCATTTCTGGCATTATTACTACTGCAAATACTTCTTCAGCTCACTTTTTGATTACTTCAGCAAAGCTGCGACTGTTATAATCCTGTTATTTCACATGTTTTTTCTTTGCCATCAACGTCTCACTGCAGTTGGTCTTAAGCCAGCAGACATTTTAATTCAATGACGAATTGCTGGTGCGCGTCTAGAATACGCAAGCGATTTTCACATTGCTGTACCGTTGCCGCACTGCTGGAGCGCAAAGTCCATACTGCCATGCCAAGCTAAGTGATGACCTTAAACCATCTCTGGCGCTATTATTGCTACGGCTAAGCGCAAGAAATCCATCAGCGCAGCCACTGAGTGCGAGCGACTTTGGTACCAATCTGTCCATCATCATTATCGTCAAAATGTAACATGCCTAAGTTGCAAGTACACGCGGTTGCTGCGGCGGCTAACAGGCTAACAGGCTGTCGTGCTGTCTTATTCGGCTACTGTTCGCTCTAATCTGTTGGCCGTGTAATTGTTGCTTTTGTTCTTGCCGTTGTAATGTAATATAGGATTTTTTTGCGTGGCTGACTAACCAGCAATCTCCTCTACCTGTTTGCCCCGATATCGCCACAGTTGTTGCCACAGTCATTTCATGCTGTCAGCATACACCCAACTGTGTTGACGTGCCACCAAACTGCTGCTGCGCTCAAGTTCTCAAGTCACTTGCTTATCCAAACTTACAGTTAGTGCATGCATCAATAATGTGGAGGTGATTTTTGTGCTTCGGTTTAGAAAAAATTGTGGTTTCTTGTAATTTTTACGGTAATGCTTATAATGTGACTTCTAATTCGATGAAAGGATACTAGATTCTGATTCATGTAAGAAGTGCCTAAGTATCGAAACCTTATTGTTCCAAATTAGACCTTATCGTCCAAAGAAAATATCTAAGCAGAGTAAGCTTTTGCTACAAGAAGGTGTTGATATTAAATTGAGCTACATTCAGTAGATTGAGCCACATACCTATTAAGATAAGCTTTACTATATACTGAGTGAATCAATCCTAAACCATCTAGACTAATATCACAATGTTGAAGCGTTTTAGGCAGAATTTGGCAACACTTGACTTTGATGCGCAAAGTCCGTGGGATAAGGAAACGAGACCATAAGTATGAACCCATTGTTGATCTGTAGGTTAAGACGTTCAATTTTATCCATATTTTAAAGATTTTGTCAAAAGTTGAAGATCTGCTGATATTAGCATTAAAAGCTATATTGTATTAACAGGTAAGTGCTCATTTAAAGGAAATAAACAGAATAAGCCTTGGAAAGTGCCCAATATTATATAATGCAATGTAATGATGGACTAATCGGTAACTTAACGCTTTCAAGCACAAAAAGCTCGTTTTTAATGTTACTGTATACGCTTCACTGAGCTTTGGAGTAAGAGCGTTGAGAAAGGACCTAGAGCTTTTCCTTAAAGCAAGATATTTTACTAGTGTTTCTGAATTTGCTTAAAGCTTTGCGCACTTACTTGAAGCTTTCACTTACATTTAGCTGATTAGTGAGCTTTGATGAAAGGGTATGCATTTTTCATTTGAAATATTTGCTTACAATTTAAAAGCTTTTAGGAGTTTCAAAGCTTTTTAGTTTTGGATAATCAAAAAAAAAAAAATTGCGAAAGGCTGTATAGCTTTATATAAAATATTCTACTACAATCCCAAAGCTTTTGGGAGCTTTAAAAAGCTTTAAGCTCCTCATTTATTGGCCAAAGTTATGAAGCTATCAGAAAGTGAGAAGATGAACTCGGCTTAACATTGTGCATGGTTGTTAACGCAAAAAAAACTTGTATGCCGCGCCAACAGTGGCACAGCCTCGCACCACCTTATCCAGCTGATCTGCGGCTGTTAGCTCCACCAACTGTCTAACCGTTTGCTACTGTTTTTAAAGCAAGAACTGTATTTTTTTTACACTTTTTCATAATATCAGTGTGAGTTTTTATCCACAGCGTTGGCATGCCACGCACGCAATGCCGCAAATGCCGTAGCAATTACTTTGTAATTTAAGTTATTGATTACCACGCTGTGCCACAGTGAGCAACAGGGCTCCACTATCAACCGGTTGCAGCGGTGGCTGTATATCCCGACACCGTACGTCCGTAAGTAAGTGAGTGGCAAGAACGAGCTGCCTGCAGCCACGCAACTCAATTGCCGCCTTGCTGTTGCAAATATACTTGCCTACTTCTGGCTGTCTGCAACGTCAACGCGCCTGTCGTCACTCAGCGCTAATCTGCAACTTTTTTTCTTACGCTCCGCAAGTATTACACTCCTGTCTTAGAGCCATCCGTCTGACAAACGTCCGTGCAACAAGCAGCCAGCTCAGCTAGCTATCCATCCTTTTAGCTTTTGCTGTTTGTTTTTTGTTTTCATGTAGCGCCCCAGCAAGTGCCTCAAGCAGTGCTACCGGTAGTGGCTTTAGTTGTTGTTCTATCAGCTTGCAGGCTCACCTCAGCACCTAACAGTTTAGCTGTCCGCCTGTCGTCTGTCCGTCCATTGGCCTCGTCGTATGCCTTACAGCCACCTAATTCGTTTGTTTGTTCGCTGCTGTCCGTTGCCTTGTCAAATGTCTAATCTTAATCCAGAGCAAACTTTGCTGTTTTCGTTTACTTTGTTGATTATTTCTTCTAGTTGTTGTTTTTATTGTTTTTTTATGCAATTTTTTTTTCTCAATCGTTGCAATTTTCCAAAGCAATAACGCTACTGCTACTGTTTAATATTATTGTTGCTTCTCATTTTTTCTGGCTTTTTGCTTCTTAAAACTCATTTCAGTTTCAGTGTTTCGCTCTCCGCTCTTCGTCGTCTTTCCACCACAAGTTGTTTACTTTTGGTTGCGTTCAATTTCGGTTTTGGCTTTTGCATTTATGGGCATTGCCTGCTGCAATGCTTGAGTTGAGTGATTGATTTCAGAAAATTTCAGATTTTTTTTCTCTTATTGCTTCTCTCACGTGCTGTGTGCGCCCGTGTTCTGTGTAATAGTTTCTGTGTTAGGTGTGTATTGTGCGCGCGATTTTAGCATTTAAAAATCTATTTTAATTTTGTTCGAGTGGAAAATTGCAATTGTCACCGGAGTAATAGAGGAAATATTTGCTTGATTGAAATATCGTTGAACAAGTTGTTTGACAGCATTCCGGCTCAATTGAGCGTAGAATCACTATATATGGTGAGCTAAAATATTTTTTCTTAAATAAATTTGGAGAATTGAATTTGTGTTTGTCACGTGGGCTTTTCGGTTTTAGGAAATCGTGTAATTGAGGACTCCTCTAAGTAGGATATATAGGTTGGCTTAGGTTACGCTGTCAGGCTGTCACACTATAAATGGTCCGGCAGGAGGTCCTTTGTAATGCAAGATGTAGGTTCCTTATTAATACGAGCTGAAGTTTATATGGTGCTGGACGTCAAGTCTTTCTGCGAAGTTTAGTATATACTTGACATCTAATTCTGATACTTCATTTAGTTCCTTGAACTGCTAAGCCACTACATTTCTAAGCCGTATTCTAAATAAGGGCGGATAGTCTAAAATTTCATCATATATCGGTTTTGGAGACTTGCGTATTTCTTTTGATTATTTCATTAGCTATATCGTTTTCCGGAACGCCATTGTGTCTTGAAATCTAGTAAAATTTTCCACAAAGATTTTCTATAGGATTTAAATCGGGACTATTTCCCTCCCAAGAAAGTGTTGAAATCTCATGCTGTTCTTGAAAATCTTTTACCTAAAAATTAGGATATGTGGAAAATAGAATGCAGCATTATATAATAATACCTAAGATATTAACGGGCACAAAAAAGTGTGCTTTAATATGCAAACTAGATTTACATAGTCTCCTCTCCACCGCGGTAGTGGCTCCACACTGCGATGGTGGCTCAATTTTCATTCCATAACCCTGGGACAACGGTCGATTTCCTTTAAATAGGGTCCGAAGGTTGTTATACGTCCGAAAATGGCATCAACTGGGGCCCGTATTGCAATTGATTAATATGAAATACCAACGTATAGATAGATAGATAGATAGATAGTAAAGATTGAGGTTTTGTACTGGGACATATATGATCACCAAGGTCCAGCATTCTGAACAATTCCAGGAGCTTGCAGGGCGCGGCTGAGGTGATGTGGTCCTTGTGCACGTATATGGAACCTAGAGTCCTTAGCCTGCTTCTGCAAATTTCTGGTGTTCTGGGATTTCCTGTTCCATGCCGTAGAACCGGCCGGAGGCCTTTATCGAATATTTAGCAAGAAAATTTCTCCAGACTCAGATTTCGGACTCAATGCCAACATGAATCAAGAGAATGCTGTGGGAACTCTTCTGCTTGATATTCTGCAGAGGCAATAAAATAAGTGTGCTTAAAACGTCGAAATAATAGCACTTGGTCTGGTCAATTTCAGTAATGTAGAACCGACTCGCGTTTTAGTTGACCTTATATACCCTCTTCCTCCTCTACTATCCTTTTTTCATATTTTTCAAAACTTGTTTTAAATAATAAAGGAAAAACAACGAAGATTTAAAGTAAATATAGTCATTAAGTTTTCAAAGGAAACCTGCCGTTTTGGCTGTTCCATATGTAGATTTCATGAGTCAGGGGGGTCAGTGGTCTGAAATATGCATTTACGATTTAGTGCGTCGAAGTCTGTAGCGACTATTTTAAGCTGTGGGCTGATTGTGCAAAGATACACCCTGTAGTTCCACTGAGAGCTTTTGTTGTTCTGAAACCATTAATGTGGCTGAAGGGTAATCTGCAGTCTGACTGATACTTCAACTCATACCTTTTAGGCGAAATCGCTCATCAATCTTTTTCTAACGAACTGAAGTAGACTTTCGTCTAAACTTTTCGATAATAAGGTTACGATCATCGAAGCTAAGTGATAAATGAGGTTCATATGGATAGAAATTATTTATTTATATTTTCTCTCGACGAGAAGTAATCGCTTATTTTAGTGCAAATGCAAAACAACCGGAAATTTTTATGTCAAAATTTAAAAAGTTAAAAATCTTCGAGAGTCATTCAAAATCCAAAAAACAAAGTGAACCCTTCGGAAACAAGCGAACAGCTACCGAAGTTAATCTACTTGTATTACGAAAGTAGCACTTTTTTACACTCAAGTTGGTTTTTTACCGCTGGTGTGGGTAATATCACGCAGTTGTTGCTCTTTTCCACTCCTGTCGTCGTTTCAATCAACTGACTTGTTGATTTTGTGGTTATAGCCATAACGCTAATGCATGTTTTGTGGGCAGGATTAGGTATTTTTATGAGCGACGCATGAAAACAATTTCGCATTTACACGTAAATTCCTACCTAAATTTGTATGTTTGCAAATATGTGTGAGTGTCGGCATATTTTTAAAGCAATATTTTCAATGTACGCACAAAAAACTAATCCCTTGCCGCTAGTTAGGCAGTGTGACTAACCTCACTTTTACTACTGCAAAGCCTTCAGTCGCCAGCTTCTACGCAGCTCACACCTTTCTGTCTCATCAGCGTCATGTGCGCCTGTATGTTACTGCGGCATTTTGTCACAAAGTACCTTTGCACTCGTAATTCTTGGCATATGAGCTGATTAGCAACAATGTTGCGCGACATTTTTGTTGCGCAGCAACAATGTCTGACACTCCATTGCCATTAAGTTGCTTGATTGTGTCGTGTGTGCATGCATGTCGCGGCATTGGAGGTTAAAATATAGTTTGCGTGCTCTTAACGAAATTCGTACTAAAATCAGTCTAGATTGCGGATTTATCAGCTGCGTTAATAACTCGAGTACTTTGCGGTATCAATAGTGTGGCATAAAATTAAATTTTATGTAGCGACAGAAGCTTAAGTAAAATTTGTTATTGCTTGTGGCTGATAAGGTGGAGAGCAGACGCTGGTAAAAGTGGTGGAAATCATGTTCGCGAATAAAGTGGAAGCTTAGTGCGGTTTATGAGAAGAAAAATATTCTCACCAAGACATGAGATGACATGAGTTTTGAAGGAAGGCAATGCAAAGCAAATGAAAGAGATTTGTTAGAATCCAACGAGTTCTTAACCTCAAACACCGAGAGATAGAAAGCAAATATAGTATGGGATGTAATTGCACCAATAGACGAAGCTATAGAAAGGGCTTACTTTTTTGAGATTTTTGGGAAATAGATTTAGTCTAAGAACATTCTGTCTCGGTTCAGCACTGAACACTAAATCACAAGGAATATTTTTGTTAGATATGGGACAACGTAAATTTATATCGATTTACAAAATGGGTAAAAATATGTCAATCTTTCGACATTATGTGAATAACAAATTTTGAAAACTTTGATAGCATCGAAGAAGAGAAGAAACTATGGAAAGTCTTCTCTTGATGTTGTTGGGAAATTAACTAGAGGAAATTATATTTAGCTCCATTTTAGAGCTGAAGGCAGTTTTTAAAAACAGTTGTGCTTGTGTTAGGAACACATCTACCTATATCGATATACATAATTTATCGATATGTTTCAATTTATCGATTTTTCGATTGTACGGAAATAATTAGCTAAGAAAAGCTAGACAACATTTCATAGACGACTGTTTTAGAAAATATAAAATATCGATTACAATACAAATTCGACAAACAGAAAAATATCGATTTACATAGATTAGAGCTATCGATTTTTTCATAAATTAATTTCAAAGAAATGTCAGGAAAAGTCTTTCAATTACCGCAGTGTAGTATTTCCTATGTATGGAGTCATGTGTAGAGTTCACGCAAGTAAGGCAAGTTCTCTGATCGCTTAGCTTTCACATATCGCTCAAATAGCTCGCGACTTCCGGTTATTGACCAAGTATCCTCTGGGCAGCCTAAGAACATGCGTTTGAAGGCGTGCTAAAGTGAGAAGGCAAAACATCCCCTCCACATTGTTGAGCGCTGGGTTTGGGACCCGCCGCGTAAAAACACAGTACCAATAAAAACTAAACGACAACCTCGAATGAGAGACCCCTTTAAACCTGGAATGTCCGGTCCTTTAATTGGACAGGTGCCGCTACCCAGCTTGTTGATGTCCTTGTTAGAGTGAAGGCTGACATCACCGCCGTCCAAGAAATGCGATGAACGGGACAAGGACTGAGGCGAGTAGGTCGGCATTTACTACAGTGGCCATATAAAGGAGCACAAAATTAGTGTGGGATTCGTGGTGGGAGAGAGACTCCGTCACCGAGTTCCCCAGTGAACGTCTAGCCACAATCCGCATCAAAGCGAAGTTCTTCAACATAACACTAACACTAACATTAGCTCAATGAGGTAGTTCCTCTTAGAGGAGTAGACAATATTTCACCATGCGATACTATTTTGTTGATCTTTCTCATTTGCATTAGTGCTTCTTTCTTGAAGTTAAATGTTTTTTTAATTGATATAAGAAAGACGCTGAGGTTTCACAGTAATGTTCGTCTAAGATATTTTTAGACAAGACTTTGAGAGTTTTACCGACTCAGAATTAAATTTTATGAAAAGTTAGGTATAATGTAAAAAAGTGCCCGGAAATTGTAAATAAAACGCAAAGTTTTTAATTATTCATCAGTATTTATTTTGTCGCCTTCAAATTAATCTGCACCAGATGTAATACACTTATGGCAACAATTTTTCCGATCCTCGAAACACTTTTCATAAGCACTTTTTGGGATGGCCTTCAGGTCCTTCAGCGTGTTCATTGTTTTATCTCTTCGATCCACTGAAAACGGATTTCAGCTTGGGGAACAAAAAATATTATGCAAAGCCAAATCTGGTGAATACCGTGGTTGATCGATGGTATTCATTGCGTTTTTGGCTTCAAAGTTGGTCACAATCGTCGCTCGATGCGATGGTGCATTATTATCGTGTAAAATCTATAAATTATTCTTCCACGACTTCGGCCATTTTCGACGGATCATCTCAATGTGGCCAAATATAACTACTTATTGACCGTCCGTCCCTCCGGAACAAATTCTTGAAGCTCTTGGCCACGAATAACGAAAAAACAATCAGTGTCACCTTTATTTTTGAGCGGCTTTGGCGCGAAACTTCATTTAATCATTTATATATACTCCGAAATTCTCAGTTGTTTTACAAGATATACACGCTGTCAAGAAAGTATCGGGAATTCTTCATTTAAATCTCCCGCTTATATGAAAACAATTAAATTGTTTTCCCTAGTTTGGTACAACTGTTTTTAATTATGATACCAAAAATTAGCGCGATCTGTCAATCAGTGTGTTTACAGCAGCTGTTTATGTCAATCGACCTCAGTAGTATTTGTCATTGTTTTAGAACGACCGAAAATATTGATCAACGTATTTGTGTTAAATTTTGTGTTACGAACGATTCATATCTTGGTGGATCTGGTCTATCTAAGAAAGAAAAGACCGTCGAAGACTTACCTCGTTCTGGACGGCCTTAAAAAAGTGAAGGAAGTTGTTACCGAAAATAGCCATGTGAGCTTGAGACAGATTGCCAATAAATTAGAGGTGTCACACGAGAGCATACGTACGATTTTGCATGAAAAATTGAGCATCCAACGCGTTGCTGTTAGACTTGTTCCGATAGAGCTGAATTTCCTTCAAAAAAGGTATCGAGAGAAGGTAGCTGCAGACATGCTGGATCGAAGCAATTCGGCTCCCACCATCATGGAACGCATAATTACTGGTGACGATACATGGGTCTACGAATATGATACACTTACGAACCAGCAATCTTCCGAATGGCGGCCCAAGGGCGCACCAAGGCCGAAAAAACGACGCCAAAGCCGATTGAAAGTGAAGGTAATGCTCATTGTTTTCTTCGATATTCGTGGTGTCGTCCACTATTAATACGTTCCAATTGGTCAAACCGTCAACAAAGAGTATTATCTTGGTGCTATGAGGCGCTTACGAGACGCTATCCATCGTAAACGTCCGAATTTGTGTGCCAACGATTCGTAGATTCTTCATCATGATAACACACCATCGCAAAAAGCTATCATTGTGAATGAATTTTTGGTCAAACACTCAACAAATATCATTGAGCAAGCACTGTATTCACCTGTAATGGACTCCCTGTGACTTTTTATTATTATCCACACTGAAATATCCACTTCGGGGAGCACGCTTCGACTTAATTGAAGACATCAAAGCAAATTCGACGCGAGAGCTGAAGGCCATCCCGGAAAGTGCCTATTAAAATGTTATGTTTTGACGATTGGAAGAAGCCTTGGCACATGCGCATCGCTTGAAATGTTGATTGAAAGATTTTCGGTTTATTTATAAATTCCCGGTACTTTTTTGACAGTGTATATAAAATATGGATACCATTTCTTTACTAAAATGGCTAAAATTCTAACTTTAACCCAATTCTGTTATTATTTTGTGACCAATATTGAGTAAAAATTGCAAAAAAGCAAAATACCAATATTTGATCTATTTTTGAAAGCACATTTGATATATTAATAAGAAACATTATTACACTAAAATCCATAAATCTACAAATTTTCTTAAAAATTTAATACTTTTTATGCCAAAATTTAATTTTCCTACATAAACCGTTCATATTCACTGTCGCAACAAGCACTAAATGTAAAACGAGTTCGTTGCTTAAGTCCTTCATATCATTACAGAAAAGCCAGTCATTTCTAATAACTCACAGTTTGCATATATTTTTTCCGCATATAATTCGTGTTTTCCCGCTTGTTTGTGTTTACTGTGCTGGTGCGGTGCTTTAGCCGCATCTTAGTGCAAATAGCTAATGTAATTAAAATTTTATGACGCCATTCTGTTTGCTAAGCACGAATCACTACAAATTGCCAACGCTTAATTGCTTATTAAGCGACAATAATGGCGGCGGCAAATAGCATCAATGGCGGCACAAATTAGACAGGATGGACGGCCATACAATAAAATACACACACTCTTATATGTACATACTAACAGCTGTTCGCTTTAAAATATATATGTGTGTATGTAAAAATGAGCGCTGTTGTTGGAAAAAAAGGATAAAACAACCGTTGTTGCCTGACATCAAATGTTTAAACATGTTTCAAAATGGTTTTTAAAGCGCGATTAAATGAGAAAAAATCTGATAATGGGTAAAAAAACACAACTTATTGGCTGTTACGACAAGTGTAGCTGTCGTTGTGCTGGCAGTTACAAATAATTATGCATGTTTGATTAAAAACTTTATGATTTTCCAATACGCATGCTACATAGGAAAAATACTATTTTTTTAATTATACACGATTTTTTATGCTGTTTATTTATGGCTAATTTAGGCTTATTGGCAAGTTAAATCTCAATGATGTTAATGTTAATTATTATTCGTTAATTTAGCTTAAGTATTTTGTGCTACAAACAATTTTAAATCCAAAACTGATGGATGGGCTTGAGTATTACTTCATACTGCTTTGACTTAATGTTACTTTACAATACATTTTTATGCAAAAAAATGCAGCCAAAAACCTTATATTTCATAATTATATATGACTTCTCTTCAGCTTGAAATAGAAAGCTATAATCCTATGAAAGGCAAACAGAAAGTTAATTGCTACCCAGAATGTTAGCCATGCCATTACCTTGAAGGACAATGTCATACTTAACAAAGTAATTTCTGTACATTTTGTGACAATGCGGAACAATTACTTAGAGGGGTTGGTAAAGGGTCGGTAAGGGTCTTTTGCAGTCGATTTTCATGACACTTTTATATTGAATGACAAAACGGGACACATAATATTTGCACAATGCTTTCTATTTCAATAATTAATACTTAAACTTGCTGTAAAAAAACAAAACGATAATAGTTTTCAAACCTATGCCCTTGGCGAGTCCTCGTAGTACACGTAGTCGACTATTGCCAAGAATTCGACTTAAACCAAAAAATTTTTTTAGTTGTTATCTGAAAAATGGCAACGATTTGAAGGAGTGCATTTTGTGCCTAGACATAGCGAAAAGCTCGGCAAGTCAGTAACAGTTTTTAGATATTGAAAATATTTTCTTTTTGTGTCAAATCGGGACAAAACTTAAGAAACAGCGCCTTCTATTGACCATACTTGAGGTCCCAAATTTTGGGCTATAAAGCTGGTGAGGCAAAAATTCTCAGCCCTTGTTCTCAAAATAGTTTTAATTGGACTTATAACACTAGACCGAGTGCTGCCGTGATGGAAAATTATTGGTTTATGTTTAGTTGCGAATTCCGCAAATTCAATTCGGTGAGTCGTTGTCGGTAGCATTTTTGTTGTTGTTTTAACGGAAACCTAATCCCCGTTAGGATGGAAAGTGTCAGTTGTGTTGTCGTCCATGTCATCTAACGGAAGGCCCAAGAAACGTGCTGTTTCGCCGGGGTCGGAGCAAAGGGAGGAGGGTGTTAGATGAGTAGGGTTCGTAGGGCATGCAAAGAGGTGGTCAGTATCATGCGAAGACTAGTTGCATGCAGGACATACATACGGTATGTCAGGGTCTATTCTGGATAAGTAAGAGTTTAACCTGCTACAGTGTCCATAACGAAGTTGCGCTAGGGTCACTCGTGTTTCTCGCGGCAGCTGGAGCTCTTCGTCTGCTATGGGTGGTGATTTGACTCCAAGAACGCCATTCACGGGAAGGGAGTCGGTGAAGGTGTTGATGGCTCCGCTGTGAATGGCGGTCAGTACCTGTCGAAAGTCAGTGGCGTCCGAAGTCCGGTCGGCGTACTGTATGACGTCATCGACATAGTCAAGGAATGACCTTTTGATGCTCCTAGGAGGCGGTTCCGATCCAAGCAGATGGCTGCAGGGGTGATTTCTGCGAAAACGTCCCAGCAGGAACTGCTTGGGGAGGAGTTCATTATGGAGACATCAAAAGACATCCCGTCGTAGTCCGGAGTGCAGTGTTTTGACAGGTCTGAAGTTTCCTCATCTGCGTGCCACTGCATCCAGGCGACCATATGGGTGCTGCGTAATTAAGGACCGGCCGGCCGATTGCCTTGTATGTTGCCAACAACGTTTCTTTGTCTTTTCCCCATGTGCTGCCGGCTAGCGACTTGAGGATTTTGTTGCGGCTCTGTACCTTGGCGATAATCGCGGTCGTGTGGGGAGAGAAGGAGCATAGACTGTCGAAGGTTACACCTAAAATCTTTGGATTATTGACAGTCGGAATTTTGACGCCGTCGACTGCAATATTAAGCTCAAGTCTATACTCCTTCGTCCAGCTTGTATATATGGTCGCTGTGGATTTGGTGGGGGAAAATGTGAGGTTTCGTGCAGTGAGGAAACGAGAAAGGTCGGAGAGGTAGCTGTTTACCTTCGAACACATGTCATGTCGGTTGCATTCTCTATTAATGCTTTTGCGCGGCTTAAGCTTATAATGTAGAACGCTGGACATTCGACTTGTTGCCCAGATTAAGATTATAATTTTTTGTATTTGAAGATTTCGTAATGTATCTATTTGTCTTCACCGGTCATATTTCGATCCAAAACCAATTTCATGGCAAAATTGGGTTTCAACGTTTCTTGGCTTCTATTTCTTTGGTACCATATGTTCCAATGAACCTACTTTTGATTGCGTTCGGCTGCATTTAACCAATGAACTCTTCTACATTTGGTAATAGTCTTCACCTAATAATGGAAGCAATTTTTAATCTTCCAAGCCAAAATCGCCACTTTTAAATCGCACCATCCACTTTTGGCACTTTCGCTCATCAAGAGCATGTTTAACATAAGTTTTACCAAAATATACATACTTACATATATCTGAGTAGAAAAAAATATTGTTCTTTGTGCTTCATACGAACGGTGGAACAATGAAATAATGATCAAGTCACACCATCTTTTAATATAAATAGTTATACCCCAACATTTCGCTTTCGCTCATCAAGAGCATGTTTAACAAATTAATTAGATAAAACTATGTTAGATTTTGAGAAATCCTTTTATTGTCTTATTGATATAACTACATAGGAGACTTTGAACAAGTCTAAAAATGGCAAGACAAGACTCTGGGGGAATAGGGTATCTTCAGTACGGGTTGTTGCAATCTTTTCGAAAATATGATTATTTTGTAGAGTCGATCAGTTTTTGAAGTTCAAAGGCTATTTAAAACAAGAAGTGGAATATCTATACCAATGAAGTCTAAGGGAAGCCCTCTATATGACAGTACCTGGCATAGAGTAACAAGCAATGGAAAAGTTGGTCAAGTAATCTTAGAAAACGAAATCCCACCAGGTAGGCGGTGACGACTTGCACATATCCGAACATATTGCTGAGATTGAACAACTATAGTATATAGCTGCCACATAAATTGACCGATCACAATCAAGATAAAGATCTGATTATACCTTTTATGCCAAAAAAAAAGTTCTTGTAAAGGGTAATATATCTTAGGTGCAGCTGAAATAAACTCTCTTGTTATTTCTTGTTATTGATACAAGACAGCTTTAATATATATATAAACCATACCACATATGCTCTCCATATCTTACATATCTTAGTTCCGATTTCAAGGTGAAACGCTGAAATGTTAATGATTTACCATAACCTGTAGTACGAACTTCAGCGCCACATATGATTACTTAATACTATAGAGGAGCGTTTGAACGCGCGTCCTTCCTTTCTACATGTCTGCACTAACCTGAAAGTACCTGTACTCTTATAGCAATGTATTCCATCTATTATGTCGCACTCTAGCATGACAAGCATATTCATCTTAGCACTCTAAAGAATAGAACCACCACTTGCATAACGCTTATAAATACATAAGTACTTGCATGTACTTGCTTGTAAATATTTGTGTTAACTGCTGCATTCGGCATACCAGCGCAAGACAATGAGCGCTTAGCTAATCGTGCGCGCATTATTTAATTTCATGCTTAATTAATAATTAACTTTATTATTTGCGCTGTCGTGCAAGGCACACACATACATACACTTATAAGTGTCCTATAGCTTGATATTAGCCTTCACCTCGCGAAGCTTCTTCGCTAGAGTCTTGACAACTGACACTGGGTTATGTGTACGGGTTGTAATCGCAGGTGTATTTTGCCATCGATTGCATGTGAGCACTACCGACAACAAAGCGTCAACAGCTGTCAGTGGTTAATTGTTCATTAAACAAGTTGTAGGTGGTGAAGAATGTGTGGTGTGTGATAATTAAAGCTAAAGAACTTTGGATTGCGGGCAACGGTTTAATTGTACATACATTGCTTACTATTGACTGCTTTAATTGATATTAGAGCTCTAAAAGCAACTTGTTATTGCTTTTGTTAACCAAATAACACTTGCTAATTCTGGGTTGCTAAAACAGAAATTGATAATAAAAGCTTCCTAGCACGTAGGATTTTTTGTGTTGTATTCCAGGGGTGTTGTGGTCAAAACACCATCATTACTTACTAAAATTGCAAAATTAACTATATGTATTGGAAAATTTTTGAACTAAAGCTTTGTAAAATGACACCACAAATATCTCAAAAACCTCTTAAGGGGGTACCCTCATTGAACGCTTCCATTTTACCACTTTTTGGGAAATTTTTTTTTATGCGACAACAAAATTCAATCATCTTAATTTTTTAATATATTTTTATTTGTATTTTGAAATGTACAAAAAACATTTTTTTCTCGTTTTTTACGTTTTTAATTATTTTTTTTTTTTAAATCAAAGTAGTCCCCAACAAAAAAGGTAGTTCATTGGTCATGGTGATAGCGGCTGTTCATGTTGTCTGAAATAAAAAAAATCGAATGGATAATAAGTAGTTCTGCGGCTATCATCCCTACCAAATATAATCAATTTCATTAAAAAAAAAATGTCGAACTTCAAGAAAAAGTCACGAAAATCTTGGTTTTTTCGTTAAAATTCGTTTAAAAAAATATGAAAATATTTTCGAAAATAAACAGTTCTGGTAGAGACGACAACTATAAATGTGTACAAGAACATGTGTAAATTTTAAAGCAATCGGTTGAATACTTTTTTTTAAGGACCATGATAGTTTCAGAAAATTATGATTCGGGAAAAATGCGTTTAATGTTTCAAGAGCTGCAGACCTGTCATGGCGCCTGGTAGACAGTCGCTTACGACACGTCGGCGACTATGAGCTTTAACTTATCAAATACTATGAATTTCGGTCTGAGCTTTTCACAGCATGTTTTCAATAGGTTTTACTGTCGAAATATAAAAAAAATCGATTTCTCGAAGTGATTACGTGAGAATACCCATCACACCTACCACCACCCACCCACACATCAGCCGAAAATTTGTCCTTCATGCTTGTTGAGTAGTGCAATTAAACAAATACGAAAAAAACTTAACTTCGACTACACCGAAGCTATATGGTATATTATACTAAGCAGGGGACTTATATTAAAATTAACTATATTTGACCTGGTCTACGAAAAGGGAGCTAACGTGCGAAAACTAGTTTTCTGGGAAAAGCTGTTAAAAATAATCGCCAGTTTCCCGTTATCTCATTAATTGTTCTCCTTTTTTTTGACACCTAAGCCCCCTTTCCGTAGACCAGGTCACATATTTTCCTTTCGATTGGAAAATATACTGAACTCTGGACCTGTATAGTGGCAGTTCTCAATCAATTAAAAGTACCATGAAAGTGAGAACATGGTAGTAGAAGTCGTTGCAGTCGTATATCTCCAGTGCTACCAATCAAATTGTGTCATACCATACAATTTGAAGCTTCATTTAACCAAAAAATATTAAATTCGGGGAAGTTGAAAAAAAGTTACAGTTGTTCAAAAATGAGTGAATATAATGAAGAAATTCGCTATATTTTGAAAATTTTGTATAAAAAAGGAAAAAATGCCACGCAAGCCACCAATGAAATTTGTGAAGTTAACGGAGATGATGCTGTATCAGCTCGTGTAGCGCAACAATGGTGTGCTCGCTTCCGTACTGGAAATTTCGATTTACACTGATAAAAGTTTTACACTGATGGAATAGTGTTTCTAGCAGAAAAATGGCAAAAAGTTGTCGACCAAAATGGTATAAGTTGTTTATTTAGTTATTTGTATGAAAATAAATATAATAAGTTTAAGTTTGATTAGAAATACGAAAATACTTTTTCGACTATCCAATATAAAGTTGTCTAGCAAATTCAAGTCAAGCCCCAGATCATCTATTCTGTCTCTTCACAGACCTAAGCGAAGTTCGTACTGGAACCTTGAGATCTTTCTCCAGTGCTTTCGGGGCTTTTGTGATTGTTAAAGATTCTCTGTGATTTGCTTTCGAAATAAAAGCTTCTTTGGATGTTTATATTTCATCTCAAACTCTTATTGGTTATTCTCTCTATATGTATACGAAAGTTAAATTTCATTTTCAAAATCTAAATGCGAATTGGTATATTAAATGATACGCAAATAACTATCACTTCTTGATTTGGTTTCAAAAGTTTTTCACCTTGGGCTTTCAGAGCTCGCAGAAAGATTGCTAGTTGTAATGGGGAATAGTTATGCTTCTGGGCAAGCAGATACAGTTGTAGAACTTTAGCCAATTCTTAATTCAGCGACCTCGCCGAAAACCCTGGAAACGTGAAGAGCCCTTGTGCAAGATGCGGTAGCCAAAACTTGCGGAGCCTGGGGTCACGCTTGAAAGAGAGAAAGCTTCAGCGGAGGCACAACGACATAGTCGGTTTATGGGTTCGCTGAAGTCTAATTGCAGCGCCTGTTGACCGGAGGTGTGGCTGAGAGCGGGCGTCATTCTTAAAACAAGCAGCCAGATATGAATGCAGCTTTTTACTACTCGCCTAGCGAGGTTGCGTGCTGGTTGTGAGACCCGCCACGTAGAAACTGCTTCCAATGAAAAAGAAACAACAGCCTCGGATGAAAGACCCATCTTTTGATGACAACCACAGCAAACATAATAAGAACTCCAATTTTAGGGCTTGCACCTGGAATCGCGGGTCCCTATATTGGAAAGGTACCGATGCCCAGCTGGTTGATGTCCTCGAAAGTAAATACTGACATCACTGCTGTCCAAGAAATAGGATCGACGGGACAGGGACTGAGGCGAGTAGGTTCTTGTGATATTTACTACAGCGGCTATATAAAGGAGCGCAATTTCGGTAGGGATTCGTGGTGGAGAGAGAGACTCCGTTGCTGAGTCCTAGCATTCACCACGGTGGATGAGCGTCTAGCCACAATCCGCACCAGAGCAAAATTTTTCAACATAACACTGATTTGCGCCCACGCCTCGACGGAAAAGAAGGACGATATGATCAAAGATATCTTTTATGAGCAGCTGGAGCGGGCTTATGACAACTGCCCCGTCACGTTGTAAGAACTGTCATTAGCGATTTTAACCCCAGGGTGGACAAGGAAGGCATCAATGATACAACAATTGGAAAATTCAGTCTTCATGGCGAAACCTCTCTAAATGATATCTATGATTGCACTCATCAGTAACTTGGTATAAGGAAACTGTGGGATGGTACTTCAGAGTCTTAACGTGCAGCTGCAAGTGAAGCCATCGTACAGCTGGTACGATGACGACTGTCGTGTCGCAGTGGAGAGAAAGCAGACAGCCTACCCTGCAAGGGCGCGATAAACCGTAACATGAGCGGGGTGGGATAAATACCGAGAGTTAAGGAGGGAAGCGAGACGCATATGCAGATAAAAAATAAACTGAGAAGGACTCAAAGTGGTGGTCTAGTGGTTGATGTATTGAAGTTATGGGGCGAACACTTCTCCAGTCCTCTGAACGACAGCGAAAGTGTAACATCTGGAGATGGCGAACTCTACTCCACATTCGATGACGATGAAATACATGTTCCATTGTCCGATTATGAAGATCCTGAAAAACGACAAGCGGAACGGAACGATGATTTACCGGCCGAGCTATTCAAATACGATGCGAAGAACTGATAAGAACTAGAAAGACTGAAGCCCACCGTCAATAAACTGATTGAAACTTATCAGTGTGGCTTTAGACCTGAAAAATTTACTATCAACCAGATTAAATGGAGAAAGACCTTCGCCTTACTGAATTGGATTTAAGCGTGATTGGGACATACTTGTTGGCCAAAAACGAAACGAGAGTCATCGTTTGGCCACTTAAAAGGCATTCGCCGAAGAAATTGGTTACCGTCCTTACCGAGGCTTACAATAAATGATCCGAGATCGTATAAAATATGAACATGCTTGCAACAGCTTCAAAGTAGCGTATTTTGAAGGTATTAAAAATTTTTTTTTTAAATACGTAAACATGTGCATTTTTGTCAGTCCATACGCACATATATCTTGTATATTTTTCTTGCTTTTTTAAATCAAAGCGATTTCCGAGATATTCACATTTTGGACCTCTCAAGCTAACTTAAGACTCTTTTGCATTTATTGAATTACCCTGAAGTACTTACTTAAGTACTCAGTTGTTAGTATAACCTTCAGTTTACTTACAACTCATTTATGACGATTATGGCAAAGAGTTCGAAATGTCAGCAGTAATTCTTACTTATATTGACAGTTGCGCATGCGCAGCCCCATTCACATGCGATTTGCTGTAAATCCACTTATAAAAGTAAATATTTGCATATTTGTACCTTCAATAACATTGTATAAAAGCAACAACAACTATAGCTAACACAATACGTAGCATGTTGCTGACATATCATTTAATCGCCGTTTTGCAGCAGCACATTTATATTACCGCCTTTAACTGCTGCAGCAGTCACTGCTCGCTATAAGCTAACTTATTCATAATCAATTTATTATACTTTGCTTTTATTTTCCGCACTTTGCTGCACTTTTGTTGCCGCAATTCTTATTTATCGCTGCGATTCCAGCGGTAGTTGGCTGTCACATTGCCTGCACATTTAGCCGGCTGTCAAGCAATCATGTTCGGTTGACGGCGCTAATTAGTAATTGGCTTGCGCATTTTCATTTTTATCTCCGCACACACACACACATATACATACATAGTCGTTTGCTCGCATTTGCTACGTCGAGCAGAAATGTACGCGTTGCAGCTACCATCCGCTGTCGAGTCGCGCTGCCGTTCAACCAGCCGCCATCCTGTTGCACAAACGGCGCTTTAGTTTTCGAGCTTCGCACTCCATCCTTCTGACAACCTACTCTTGTCCATTCCCCTCCATTCCATGCCAGCTGTCACAGCGCGCCACACCATTTATTCATATCTCAGCATTTAAGTCATGTTGCTGTTTGTCTGTCTCGCTGCTTGCAGATAAATAGAATGTATGCATTTAAACTATGGCAGACGCACACACATGCGCATAAATGTTCGCATTTAATATGTGTGTTTATGTTGGTTTTTTTAGTCATGGTCACACATGAGTCGCACACTTGCTTGTACCTTCCGCTCGCTCGCTGTGCCGCTGTACCTCTCGGAGTCGACATCTTGCTATGAAATTAGTTGCTGTAAACATCATCTTTGCCTGACTGTAATGGTGCAGTCAAATTGAGTTGTTGCATGAAAACATGAAATTATTTGCGATAAAATTGTGCACATTGTCTTATGACTTAGGAGGCGGGATTGCCCAGATGCGTTGGTGGTGTTGTGGAGTTTGTAATAAAAAATATATGACATATCTTTTCTACAACTTTTTCTGCTTTAAAAATATTGTGAAACGAAGAAAATATTGAAGATTTTTAAATAAAGGGTGTTTTTTAAGAGATGTTTTGTTCAAGGAGAAATAAAACGCATAAATTTTGATGATGTGGCTAAGATAAAGTTTTATTTAGCGTTTGCCGTTATGTTTTAAAAAAATTCGAGCAAGTCATCGCCGCAGCTGGCTTGTATGAACTTCACCCGAGAGTCTCAATTTTTAACCTCTTTTCGCAGCGATTAGGGTCGCCTAATATTTTCTTCCAAAGCCTTAGTCATCTCGGGCTTAAAAGCGTAGATAAGCGCTTTTAAAACCTCTACAAAATATGGAATATAGAACCGCGCGTTCTTAGACGCCTCGCTATCGGCGCAGGAAGCGAAACAATTTGCTAAAAAAAATTTAAAAAAATGTGATCCGTGACCTTAGAAACAGAGCGAGAAAGATAAATATGCTTTGGACGGAAAAAAGTATTAAGCAATGATATAACTATTATTCGATTATGAGCATTCTATTTACGCAGGAAGGTATTACTCATCTGTTTGCGGAGGACAGATTAAAATACTGTTAAATAAAGATCAGATATAAACTTGAAATATTATGATTAAAAAACATATGTATACTCATAAAAGTATTAATTTTTTATTTTAAGTTAAAAAAGGAAAGTTCATCAATATGTCTATAAGTATAACCTTTGTTTCATTGCTATAAAGATATTACATTTCTGTGAAATACTGAAAAAAATGTGTTCATAGCTATTTTCAGTTCACAAATAATATTACATTAACGATAATCCGCCTTTCTTACCAGCCATCCCTAGATGTTCTCAATATGACTTAAATCAGGAGAAGAAGCTGGCCATTCTAAACCATCGATATTTTTACGTTGAAGCCAAATTTTCCTTGACCTGCTCGTATGAATTCTTGCGTTGTCTTGTCTTGTTGAAAAGGGTAAGATTTTTGCGGATGATTACATAGATTACACATAGATTAGCAGATTTTCTTCTTATACTTCCTGGTACTCGGAACTATTCATTTGACAAAAAGGGAATGCCAACTGTACTGTCCCAGAGTTTGAAAATGCGTCCGATACCACAAGTGAGCCTCCGCCGAAATTGCGCTTTAAAAAATATCGCGACTATTTTCGCATATCTTTTCAGTATCCCAAAAAGCCGTCTGGATCATCAAGGTTGAACTTTCTCCCATCGGAAAAAATCACCTAAGACCAACAGTAAAGTTTCTTTGTAAGCACATTGCCTACTTTGCCGCAACCGTATTATTCAAAATTTCAGTTTTCTTAATCTTACCTAATGCCAGTCTTTATTCATGTGATTTCGGGCAAAACTGAGACGAGAGACTTTATGGTGTTGTGTCAAGAGAGGCGCATTTGTTCGCGCACAATATTTGGATCTCGTATCACCTCACGTCAAGTTGTTGAAAAAGATGCAGAAATTCGTTCTCTCTTTCTACTTTCCGTTTTATTTGATAACTGTCGACAAATTTCACCAATTACAAAAATTCACCAAGTACCGTTTGAAAAAAAATTGTTGCTAGATAATTGTAATTGTTATCATAGAGCTTCAAAATTATGTCATTTGTTTTGGTATGAAAACATATTTTTTTCAGCAATTCAAAGTGTATAATCCCTATCGCTACTAATGTTATAAATGCGAATGTAAGTTTGTTTGTTACGCTTTCAAGCAAAAACTACTTAAGCGATTATCATGAAACTTTGTACATATACTTTTGAAGGTATTAGAAGTAACATAGAGTACTTTATATTAAAAAAAACTTTTTGTGAAAGATAAAAAAATTTTTGTCAAAAAATCGTCAAATTTAGCTACTTCAACGCCATCTAGCATTACAGTAATGAAGTTTCAACCCTGAATACTGTAATACTACTTTTACAATGACATTATTGTACTCTTAGGTCCCCCGTTATTATGCATGGAACAGTTCAAAAAAAGAATGGCGTCGTCGTTTTCATGGTACACCTGTTCAAAACCAACCTGGGGTTAAAGCATCGGATGCTCTTGGTCGTGTCTTTACCGTACATGTTATGATTTTTGAATGATTTTGTCTGCGCATGTGGTTGCAACATGTTAGAGGTCCAGAACTTAAAATTGTCAATGGTCAAAATGACAAACTTACCGAGAAGCATGTGAAGCTCGGCGCCTGTTAGAAAATGACAATTATTGGGACGAAACTATGGAGGAAGCTGTACAATGCCGATCGCCAGATAAAATAAGGTATGTAACTTTACGCAACGCTTTTATCTTCTTGCGGTCTTTCTAACCCTCAAACTCTTTGGAATAAGTACAAAGAATACATGGCTGAAGATATTTTACATCAACTGCGGCAAGTACACACAGATATTACTTTCAATGAACATGTCTACTTATTTAATGGCTACTATCAGCTTAGCAGTCTATGCTGTCTAACCTGGTAATTTATAATAATGAAGTATCTACCCGCTGGAGTCACTGAACAAGATGATAACCTATATTCAAGACCACTAGATATCAAGTCCAGAGGCACTATTAGAGTCCTCACTGTCCTTTCGAAAATATTTTCTTCTCTGCTGCTGACAGAATTTGAATTACTTATAGAATGACACTTTTTCCTCCTCATCTGTAGAATGATCATCAGCGCTGTATACAGATCGCGGATTTTCCAAAAAGTGTCGAATACATATTTATCACGTTTGGGCTTTACTAGCAGGGAAGAAATTCTGAATTAACAATTTCTCAAGATTTTATGAAAAAAATGAAAATTTAACAAATTTATATAAGGAATATATACCTATAAATTCACAAATTCTTATAGAAATATGTATATCAATTTACCGTTTTAAATAACTTCACTTGTGCATTTTGCATAATTTTCATATTTACGTCCAGTTTCCTAGTTTTACTAAACTTGCAAGTTCGTCGCCTAAGTCTTTCGTTCGCAGTAACCCACTTAACAGTTACATGGCCGAACGAACTGTGCTGCGTAACAGCTTCGCCGCTATGTACGAATTCGTGGAAAGCACTGCATTTAGCGGTATTTGTAGCTGTCATTTATTGATTTGCGGAAATTTATGCATTGCAAATTCTGTGAAAATCACAAACGGGCAGACGCGCCAACAACAACGGCAACAAGCATAAAATGAGTATTTGAGCGAAAAAAAACAACAACAGTTAGCTCAATGGAAAAACACAAAAAGTAACAGGAAGCGATGAATATGTGTGAAAGCTGGCGAGTACACGAGTATTTGTTGTTGTTTAGCTGCCTTGCTTCGTTTCTCTATTTTCTCTGCTGTTGCAGCTAACAATTCAATGCGTTGTATGGTGGCACTGTTGCGGTCGCTGTTGAATTGCCGACGCGCATAAATTCAGCAATGCCAAACATAAGTGTAACAATATTTTGATAAATATGCGAAAAGTGGCGCGAACAATGCCACAAAGTGCGGCCATTGTGCGGCATGCCACAAAGTGTGGCGGCGAAATGGCTAGAAAATGTGAAACGAAATTTGGTGGCAGGTTCGTTGGCGGTTTATATTTTTTTGTTGTTGTACATACATAAATGTGCATAGCGGCAACACACTTTGTTGCACATTGCTTGCAACGTATACTTTTTCAATATAAATATATTTTTTGCTTATTTTGTGTTTCTACACGCCTGCTGCATGTTGCACAGTGCGTTGCAAGTAATAAATAACTCTTGTAAGTGCAACAATTTGTAGGCAAAACGAGCGCGCCACAAATTCATTGGCTGCTAACAAATCGCCGCTTTGCAACAATGCAACACAGTAAAAAGGAAAAACAATTGTTTTGGCGGAAAGTTGCACACACTTGCAACATGAAGGGAATATGACAGTGTGTTGCATGCTCACTTGTGACTCCGTCTCTAGGGAGCTGTTTGCTGTGTCGACAAAGACAAGCGCTGCTGGTGGTGCCACTACAAAGCAACCCCAACAGCAAGGCGTGCAACAATAGCGGCAACACTTAGTGGCGGCGTATATACATGTATATATTTACTATGGTACAAAAACAAAAACGTAAAGTAAAAAGCATGTAAAAGTTGAATATGTTGCGGCCTGATGCAGATTGTCTCTTAGTATTTGTGCGACTAGAGTTGTACTTATGTATACTATACAAGTTATTGAAATAAAATTTACTCAATCTGCAACATCGACTTAACTTTGAGCCTATATTCTTGGACTTACAACATACTTATGGAGACTAATTGTCTATAAAAAAAATTAAATTGGTTAATATTTTGTGATGTTGCAACATCACAAGAAGAGGTAGAGCAATATAATTAGTGCTGATCTAATACCATTATATGATACTATACAAGCAAATTGTAATTTTGAAGAATCAAAATATCTTGACAAATCTCAATATTATGCAAGCGCTTTGCAATTAGTGTTGTCTACTACAGTTAACTAATACTATGAACTTGTGGAAAGTAAATTTTTTGTTCCAACATATTGTAAAGAAAACAGACTGCCTACCTCGCAACGTTACGATTGACCACTACACGTGCGGGATGGGATAGATACCGAGAGTTGAAGAGGGAAGCGAAACGCATTTGCAGACAGAAAAAGAAAGAGACCGAAATGCGTGTGTCTGAAGAGCTTGATAAGCTGGCCGACAGCGGTAATGCTCGAAAATTCTACGAAAAAATGCGGCGGCTTACAGAAGGTTTCAAAACCGGAGCATAATCTTGTAGAACCCCCAAACGTGATCTATTGACTGATGCCAGAGCATACTTAAATTATGGAGGGAAAACTTCTCCAACCTGATGAATGGCAGTGGAAGTACAACGCCAGGAGAAGGCGAACGCGATCCCCCAATGACGATAGAGCAGACGTTCCATTGCCCGACCATGAGAAAGTTCGAATAGTAGTTACCCGCCTGAAGAACAACAAAGCGGCGGGGGCCGATGGATTGTCGGCCGAGCTATTCAAACACGGCGGCGAAGAACTGATAGGGAGCATGCATCAGCTTCCTTGTAAAATATGGTCGCACGAAAGCATGTCCAACGATTGGAATTTAAGTTTAAGTTTAAGTGTGCTATGCCCAATCCATAAAAAAGGAGACCCAACAATCTGCGCCAACTACCGTGGGATTAGCCTCCTCAACATCGCATATAAGGTTCTATCGAGCGTATTGTGTGAAAGATTAAAGCCCACCGTCAACAAACCTATTGGAACTTATCAGTGTGGCCTTAGACCTGACAAATCAACAACCGAACAGATATTCACCATGCTCCAAATCTTGGAAAAGACCCGTGAAAAAAGAATCGACACACATCACCTCTTCGTCGATTTCAAAGCTGCTTTCGACAGCACGAAAAGGAACTGCCTCTATGCCGCGATGTCTGAATTTGGTATCCCCGCAAAACTAATACAGCTGTGTAAACTGACGTTGAGCAACTCGAAAAGCTCCGTCTGGATCGGGAAGGACCTCTCTGAGGAGTTCTATACCAAACGAGGTTTCCGACGAGGCGACTCCCTATCGTGCGACTTCTTCAACCTGCTCCTGGAGAAAATAGTTCGAGCTGCAGAACTAAATAGAGAAGGTACTATCTTCTATAAGAGTGTACAGCTACTGCCATATGCCGATGATATCAATATCTAATATTGATATCATCGGCCTCAACACCCGCGCCGTTAGTTCTGCTTTCTCCAGGCTGGACAAGGAAGCAAAAGAAATGGGTCTGGCAGTGAACGAGGGCAAGACGAAATATTTCCTGTCATCAAACAAACAGTCGTCGCGCTCGCGACTTGGCACTCACGTCACTGTTGACAGTCATAACTTTGAAGTTATAGATAATTTCGTCTATCTTGGAACCAGCGTAAACACCGCCAACAATGTCAGCCTAGAAATCCAACGCAGGATAACTCTTGCCAACAGGTGCTACTTCGGACTGAGTAGGAAATTGAGAAGTAAAGTCCTCTCTCGACGAACAAAAACCTAACTCTATAAGTCACTCATAATTCACGTCTTGCTATATGGTGCAGAGGCTTGGACGATGACAGCAACCGATGAGTCGACGTTACGAGTTTTCGAGAGAAGAATTCTGCGAAAAATTTATGGTCTTTTGCGCATTGGCCACGGCGAATATCGCATTCGATGGAACGATGAGCTGTACGAGATATACGACGACATCGACATAGTTCAGCGAATTAAAAGACAGCGGCTACAAATGGACGAAAACACTCCAGCTCTGAAAGTATTCGACGCAGTACCCGCCGAAGGAAGCAGAGGACGAGGAAGACCTTCACTCCGTTGGAAGGACCAAGTGGAGGAGGACCTGGCTTCGCTTGGAATATCCAATTAACGCCACATAGAGAAAAGAAACACGGCTGGCTCAGCTATAATCGCGTGTCTACGCCAGTAAAGAAGAATTTTGAAAAGATCTTTTTGATACCACACGCAACAAAAATTTTGCTACATAAATTATATAATTTAATGTAAGTAATTTTTTAGTTTATAGTAATTAAAATTTTATTTATTTGCAATGTTGCAAGCTGCATTTAATGCCACGCGCAAAAAATTTAGTATTATCTAACCTATATACGTTCATACAATTGCATACATTTTCAAACTAAAGTAATTTAAAATTTTTTCTATGCGATGTTGCAAGTTGTATTTGATGCCACACACAAAACTTTGATATTATTTATATTATAATCTTTCGTATATTTATACTATATTTTCAAATTTTAGTAATTAAAATTTTATTATAATTTAATGTTGCAAGTTGTATTTGATGCCACCAGCAAAAAATAAGGTGCTATATTATTCATTTTATTTAATGTATGCAAATTTTTAATTTATAGTAATTTAAAACTTTTATCAAATGCAATGTTGCAAGTTCTTGTTTATGCCACAAGTATACAATTATTATTTTTTCTGAAATTTACAACTTTTAAATATATTTGATGTATAAAAATTACCCCATTTATCTATTCAAATCACTTTTCTATAAGTGCAACATGCAAATATTTAATTAATTACAACCGTGTTGCAATAGCTTTGCTTCAGCCAATTACCACCCAGTGCATGTAGGAATATTGAGCAACATCAGCACACAGCGTATGTCATGCAACATTAATTTGCGTACTCATCTCTGTGCAACGTTGCATGTTTAGGCGCATGTAATCACTTAATAAGTCAATGTTGCATGATGATCAATGTTGAACTCAATATGCGCCGCTTGATCACGTGCAACTTTTAAAACGTAATTAATTTGCGAGCGCATGCACAATGCCACACAAACACAACTGCATGTTGCAGCAGCATGCTGCAAGAAAAAAAAAACTATTTTACTGAAGTGAACGATTTGAACGCCTTTGCTCCAGCTATGGTGGCACGTTGAGTGTTGGCGTTGGTGTGACGACAAACATATGCACACCACAACTAGAATGGCGCAGAAATATCAGCGACTTGCAACATAAGTGAAAAAAACGAATGCAACATGTACCGCAACAACTTCAAATAATGACAACAACATCAAGTGAAGGCGACATGAATGCCGCACAACAAACACCAACAGCTGGACACACATACCTCAAAGATAAAAAAATGCTATGTTGCACGCAGTTGCCGCAAGTATATCAAGCTGGTTGGAGTGTCTGAAAATTGTTGCCACAGCTTGGTGGTGCTACATACAGCAGCGCTGGCAACAAATGAAGACAAATGACCAACATGCAAACCATTAATTTTCCTACACTTCATTCGTTGCCACTGTGGCAGCAGCAGCGGCGGCAGCAACAACTTCTATTTGATTGCTTTTTGGTTTATATACTAGGCTTCTAGCTACGTGTTTGGCCGTTTGTGCGGCCACATGCAACATGCGGTGCACGGTGACATGCCACAACATATTGGTTGCACGCTTTGTCGGCTGTTTGCTAAGTTGCAGCTACCACACGCACACATACACACAGCGTTTCTTCTTGGTTAAGTGCCAACTGCTCTGCATTTATTGTTCGTGTTATTTATTTTGTTGTCACTGACTTTTTGTTGCCGTTTATATTCTAGTGTTGTTGTTATTGTATTTGTAAAGCACCTTGTTGGCAATGAGTTTTGTCAATTGCCACTTGATTTGACTGCGCTTTGTCATCAATTAATCACCATTAATCGCTTTAAGTTGGCGCTTGAACCAATTGATTGCTGCACCGTGGATGCTTCAGTACTGCTGTGGCAGCTCCGCTTGTTGCACTTTTATATAAATCGTTTGTTTACTTCGCTGCAACGGCTCCTTATTTATTTAGATTACCACAACACATTGCATTACATGCTCTCTGGCTTAAGAATCAAGTTATTCGCTTTACTTTTTCTCTTTTTCACAAGGGTTAGGCTAATCTTTATTGTTCCTTCAAAAAAGTGCCTGTGAATTTTATTAATTTTTTCATAATAGAGTAAATTTATATGCAAAGTAGATTAAAAAATCTAGTCGCCACTGCGGCCACCGGAAGATACTTTCAAGTGGGGTTCATTTAGTTCCATTGGACTGATAGCCTCTAGCTTTCTGTCACCTGCGACCGAATAAGGAACTAGTTTTTTAAGCTTCGAGTGTTTCCTTATAAAGTCTTCACATTCTTGCACAAACTCTGCAATGGATGAGAAAATGTCTTCATGTTTCACCATACCTTCCGCTAGCTTTGACGTCTTGCGTCATAGCCTTACCACATGAATGGCTACTGGTAATGTCCAGATAAAAAGTCCTGCTATTGCGGCAAGATGAATCTTCCTAAGTGCAAGTAGTTTAGTAGATCTCTACTATTATATTCTATGCCAAAAGCCAGTCGTAGAGGAACGTTTCGAAGATCAACGCCTGCTCGGCGCATACGAGGTTCCTTGGTCCAGCACTAAAACACAAGAGGCCAATGTAGAACCAACTTTCCATTTACATGTAAGAGGGAAAATGATGCATCTCTGGCTAGCTAATCGCCTTTGCAGTTACCACTGATATTAATTCTATCGTTCAAATAGGATATTATTGCGCTCAGATCCACTGCTTAAGGACGGTTTAAGATAGGGCCGCTATAGTACAAGTAAAGTGTCCAAGACCTTAATTGAATTAGTTACAGGAAGTAGGTAGATACTACCTAGTTATAAGAATACTTTGCCAGCATTAACAAAAAGACATGGGTGAGTAGAATCCACATATCAAGATAAGTACTACCAAAGTAAGTCTCCTCAGATAGTTAAGGCTCTAAAAAATATACCATCATGTGCATTAGTGCAAAGCAATGTTGAAGCAAGCTAACTTATCCGCAAACACTTCAATGATCTTGAAACAAATCGAAGCAAAATTTGAAAGTAACACCAACATTACTTGAAAAGCTTTGCCGTAAACTTTAGATTTTGTACTCTTCGGAGGTTTATGAGATAGTATTATTTAGGCACTTACTTCTTGAAAATTTAGCTTTTGCAAACTGTTGAACCCGTAAAATCACGCTGAATACACCGAACAGACTAGATTCGATATTAGCCCTTAAAAAATTTGCGATATCCGGAAAGCGCTGCGTCGATACATAAAAGTCTTTTATCCATATTTACGAGCATAAGGATTTTGCAATGCCAAGCGAAGACGTGAGACCTTAATGACTTCGGACGCTGACTGTTGCCAAATTTGTTGTTGGAACAGCTTGTCATACAAACCTACACAACGTCAAACTTTGCCCCAATATTGCACACTTAAGCAAAATTATTTTTTGTAATTTTTTAGAGCTTATTCTACTCAGCGGTCACGCGATGGCAATTTTTATGTACTTGTATGTATAAATGTGTGATGACGCGAGCATATTCATTGTTGCGCTAATAAGTCGCGCATCAAGCTTATCTTTATGTTGCACATTAAAATTGGATTTGTATGGAATTAAAGTGGTTTGAGGGTGTTGCTCTTTTTTGCGCTTAACAACAATGTTGCATGTACATTATGGCATACATAACATACTCGTTTATATACATACATATGGTAAACATGCTTGTACTCTGATGTAACTACAAGATTCCTTTAGCATCTGCTCATTTAATGAAACATTGTTTGTGCAACATTATGCAATTGAATTAAGAGTGGGCTCAGATTACTAATGGTGGACAAATACATGTTTTCAAATGCAATTATATACATTGTTACGTAATTAGGAATATAAACGCATAAGTTGCTATAATAACAGTGGACCACCAATACACAAGTATTTACACTATTTCTAGTGAAATTAGTGACGTAATGAGGTTGCAGTAATATCATATTTTATTAGGACTTACAAATATCAGTTTCGCATTACTTATAATCAATTAGGAAGTTTTTCCAAAAGTCTCCAAATTTTGGAGAGTTACAAAATTCGAAAAACTACATAAAATTGATCGGAAAAAGATA
This sequence comes from Bactrocera tryoni, assembly GCF_016617805.1. Taxonomy (NCBI): domain Eukaryota; kingdom Metazoa; phylum Arthropoda; class Insecta; order Diptera; family Tephritidae; genus Bactrocera; species Bactrocera tryoni. The sequence goes on along the minus strand of NC_052503.1, from coordinate 65,020,449 downwards.
TAAAGATACGTCTATAGTAAAAAATTTTCGCTTTTTGAAAGTCTCCAAAAAATAATTTTTATTTAAATGAATAAATAATCAACAATTTTTAAAACAGTGCTAAATTAACGTTAATCCTAACATAACATATGTATATTTGTTCATACATATTTTTGAAGGAAGTTTAAATTTATAATATGCTTTACTTATGTATTACAAATGTTATGATATCAGTAATGAACTACTTATATGAAATATAAAATTAGAGAATATAGTAAGTACATTGAACAGTTCTTTATGCTAGTAGAAAGTTTTGTAAAAGTCTCCAATTTTGGAGAGTTACGAAATACTAAAAACTATGCTCATTTGCTTAAAAATAGATAAAAGATATTTAAATTAAAAATGTTTGCCTTTTGAAAGTCTCCACATCATAATCTTTAATAAAAAGATTAAATAATCAACTTTTTTGAGGAAGTGTTAAATTATGTTATTCTGTGCTTATCGTAAAAGTTCTAAAAGTCTCCAAATATTTAATAATATTGGAAAATTTATGCATTTCATACTAGTTGTGCACTAAAAGCATATAAATGGTTTTAAATTTGGTTAAGTAACCAGTTTCTACTCTTGTACTTTTGTAAACTAATTGTGCAGTTATATTTTTAGTTCTTTACCGGTTAGCTGAGCACATTTATAAATACAATATATGTAGGTATGTATGTACCATATCCACGTACACTTATATAAAAGCTTCAGTTCCATTAGTTTTATCTTTGCCACAATCTAGTTGCACCAAACGAGTCTCTCTAATATATTGTTAACTCTGTGATCAATCTGTGGATAAGCTTTCATCACTGACAAATCAAAGTGCCAACTGTCTATTCCCACAATAAATCGCTTTGCAACATGAAAGCGAAATAAAACCACAAAAACAAACACACCGCTGACTAGAACTTGCAACCGGAGAAAACAACAAACAACAGCTATAGAAAACAAGCCAAAAGAGCAGCAACAATCAATTCGAACAATGGTACACGTAATCGTCGAAAAATAGCAGCAGCAACAACTTGAAATAAAACCAACAACAGCAGCAAGCAGATCATTGCAATCGCAGGCAGAAGCGCGAATGTCACACGATTGATGACAACTAAATGGATAAATTGTTGCTCGTGTCAGTGCCAATCGACGCTGTGTGATGCACAACAGTCACCAAAGTCACAAGGGGCCCGACAACGACTGCTGTTACAGCTACAAATATGTTGCCGCATGTACATATACGCGCCAGTACGAGGCAGTGCAAGGCGTACTCGCATTACATAAAGCCAGGCGCAAGCAAGTGGCAACACTGGCCTACATGTGCGCAAGTGTGTTTCGGGTATATTTAGTTTGCGCTTACGCTTTGCTTGCTCATTGCACGCGCGTTTGTGCCGCAGCCATCAAGGTTTTGTTGTGCGGCAATTTTGCGCTCAACGGCACTTTGTCGCCATTAGCGTCGCGTTGTTACCGAACGGGTGGCAATAAGTGTGAGCTTGTCTCCTTGTATATGGTATCATTCAGATAAATGATTTGGAGCGATTTCACTGCGAACTCGATAGACTGTTGGACTTATTGGCGCTGTGTTGCAAGACAAATCATAATAATAAAAAATATTTGATAAAATTTTTCCATATTTATTCCAGCTGTACCTTTACCTGATAATTATACCTTGAATAGGGTAAAAAAAAATTGTGACACCCAGATAACAACGTCAGAGACGTTCTGAGTGATTTAACCATGCACGTCTCAAAATCTGTCTGTCTGTATATATGTGAACTAGTCACACAGTCGAGAAATCGCTTAGTAAGTTTGTATACGTCCGTTTCTTCTTAAGAAGCTGGTTAGTTGCCGGTACCGGATCACTATAGCTATATGCAAACTGATCTATCGAAATAGAATTCTTGTATAGGAAGGTTGTTTGTTTCACGAAATTTGATACATTATCGGCCTACTGAGGGCACTATTATTGTATAATGTTCAACCGAATAGAACACGTTAAGCTAGAGATAATCTTAAAATAATTGTCAAATAATGTTCTTTCGAATCATAATCAACATTCCCCATTGAATTTGAAGTTTCCGTGTTTTTACTTTAATGAAGTAGGAAATCTCGAAATGGATAATCTTTTATTTGTGGATTAGCCTTAATCTAGAGTGCGCAGACCTTAAGCACATTATTTATTTGCGCACCGCTTGAATTAATTCTGATATTATCTTACTAATGCATAGAATAAAATTTCCAAAAATCTATGTCATGAAAGCCCGCACAATTTTCTCCCTGCAGTTTAAAAATATCCTCGCATATCGACAAAACATCATCATACACTTCTTGACTAATTTTGAGTTCAACTTTGCTATCGGAGTGATTGCATACCTCCCTAAAAGTCATACTTCGGAGAAGTACAACTGTAACTATCTAGATGGCTGCCATTTCTTCTTGAAAGGCACTGCAATGCTCTGGCCGTCTGAAGCAAGAGTTAATTGTGAGCCCTTTGAGCTTCGATCTATTCGATCTATACATAAAAAGTCACTGCGCCTCTTCAAATATGCACTCTGCCCCACCCAGTAAAGCATAGCGATTTTGATATGTCGAAGCACAACTTTTGGTGAGAGACGTCACCACAATTTCCTCTTACTAGTAACAAAATTCGTCTCGCCAAAATAAGGACTCTGCTGAATGAAAAAATATGTTAATAGTGGAAGACGGAAATTTGTGTCTCGTGAGTTCCAAGAACTCTTTGAGGAAATTTCTTCTATATATGTATATGGTAATAGGTTTCCTTAACTTGTAGCAAATGAGTATTTCTCAATCAAGAGATCATAACTGCTGTGTATACTTGAATATCGATAAAGGCCTGAAACCAAAATCCATAACGGTTATATTTAGGTTAGTTTTTGAATATATCTCAAATTTAGGACAGTCCAAAAATACAATTTTCTGTTACTGTCTATTAGATTTCATTCTACGATTTTAGAAAATATCTGACTTTAATCAACTGAAACTGTTTCATCTTAACCATTATAAGCCCGAATATAAGGAGAAGCTAAATTCAACATCTAATAATCTTACAACTAGTACAAAAGACAAAAACTAAACATAAAGAAGAGCAGAAATCTAACCAATGGCTAACTGACGCCACAATCGTCTGCTGCTTTCTATTCGATTCTTATTTGTTGCAGACATTTTATAAATGCACAGTAACACCGCGCCACAATTAGCCGCCAATCAATACAAATCGCACCAGATCACATGAAAACAAAGCCGACAGAACGCCAAGATCGCTGTCAGGAATAGCGACACGGGAAAACAACAACACAACAACAACACCAACGATACAACGAAACAGTCAGACAAAAGTCGGCTTTAAAGTTTGAGAACTATTGAAAAATATATATACAATAACAAAAACAACATCTAAACCAACATATCCTGCAGCAGCTTTCTGCAATCAAAGCATGCAACACGTTCCACCGCTGTTGGTATTGGTGTGCTGCTCACTCGGACGTGCGCTTTTCTCACACCAATTTTTCTGCGCTTGCTCATTGTGTCACAATGTTTTGCAAACAGCCGATGTCCGCTATGGTTTTTTCCGCTCTGAACTTCATATTTGTTGTACGGATTTCAGTTGCGGCAAGTAATTGTGTGAAGCGCCCTTGTTGTGTGGCAAGCTGATGGGCAGCTGTAACAATTAACTCAAGCAGAAAGCGCCATTAGGCACAACAACAGCGACGACAACAACAACAATAACAAAAACAACAACGAAAGGCACAATAACAACAATAAAGTGGAAACAACAATTACTACAAACAAGAGTTACAACAACAACAGCGAAACCAACAATTACAACAACAATTACAAAAAAATAATTGTAGTTTGCGGCGATAGCAAAAACAAACTGGACTACAGGATAAGCAAAAACAACAACATCATCAAAAACTACGTGGTCACTTTGATCCAATGGCAACACAAGAGTGTCTCGAGATAACCCCTTTGCCAGCCGGCCAACTTACGCTATCACATGAACCACTGACATTTAGTGTCACCAGCGGTGGACGCGCGAAGTCACCAGCAACATTTACAGCAGCGCAATAACTGCTCGTTGTTGTTATTGTTGTTGCAGCGGTAGTGGCAGCAACACTGTGGGACAAGTCACAATGGGACATGCCGCATGTTGACAATATCGGTAGCGCAGTGTGCTCAACTCACATGAAAATAAAATACAAAACAATTGCAGCAACAATAACAAAATCATCAGACAACAATAACAACAACAACAACAACAAAAGCTTATAGCATTTATTGCGGCGTTTCCGCGCGATGGCTGTTTGTGGCAGGCTGCCATAGTGAAATATTTGCGCGCAGTCAAAGGCGCCGAATGAATCTTCTAAACAATCGACCTGCCGTCTGCCAGTTACTATTTCGATTAGTGCGCCGCCTAGGCCACAAGCATAGCGCATCTCTACTACTACTACTACTGCCGACCGGCATACTTCAAAGGGCCGGCTGCACCGACTTGCCACAAATTTTTAGTACCAATTGTGTGATGCGGTTATGTGGCGCGCAGAGGTTGTTGGTCGCACATCTTAGGGTTGGACATCGTTTTGCTACATACATGTTTGTTCGCGTATTTCACTCGCTGGCGCTTAAGTGCGCACTAAAATGTAGCAGTATGTTTTTAGAATATTTAATATCAGTAGTATATTTTCTTTTACTTGAAAAAACTTACTTAAATAATAATTTTATTGATCAATAATTACTTAGGTTCATGTGAGAGTACAGTTATGAAGTAAACAACAATATTTTGTTGTAATTGTGGAGGCAGAAAATGTTCCTCAAACAATTTAGGGAACATTGTTGGGTTAAAAGCTCTTAAATTTTGCTACAAAAAAGAACGAAAAATAAAATTATTTATAAAATTATTATTTAATCATACAACTGCAGCTTCTTATGGTAGCGACATACTACAGTGCCCAAAAAATAAGGTCACATTTTAATTTAAACTGCGCGCGTCGAAGGATTCGGAGAATTATTCTTTTTTAGGGTGGTAGTACCGTAGTCACATTTATGTCAAATTTCATGTCAAAATATTCATTAGTGTTTGAAATACGTGTCGTTTTGTGAGCTGCTAAAAGTGAGTTTTTCGTTTTTTGCGATGTCGAAATTTGTTGAGCAAAGAATTTGCATTAAATTTTGTTTACGGAATCAATTTTCTGCTGCGGATATGTTGAGGATGGTGCAGAAAGCCTTTGGTGATGAGGCTATGTCTAAAAAAAATGTTACACAAGACGAAGAGCGTCCTGGGCGACCATCTACCTCAAACGACGAAACTCACGTTCAACAAATCAAAGATTTGGTGTTGAAAAACCGTCGATTAACAATTAGAGACCTTGCTGATGAAGTTGGCATATCGAAAGGCTCAGCTAATACCATTTTGAAGGATGTTTTGGGCCTTAAGCGCGTCAAATCTCGACTGGTACTGTAAAAACTGGTTGTAAAAAAGGCGTAGCGTTGAAGTGTGTGAAACGATGCTTTCCGATAACCAGGGTGTCATGAAACGCATCATAACTGGCGATGAGACTTGGATCTATGCTTACGACCCCGAAACAACCGATCAATCGAGCGAATATCGTGCCAAAAGAGAGCCGCGACCAAAAAACTACCGCCAAAGTCGCTCAAAAATCAAGGTCATGTTGACTGTTTTCTTCGATTATCGTGGTGTTGTGCATTATGAATTCCTTCCAACCGGTCAAACAGTCAACAAAGAATATTATTTGAACGTTATGCGTCGGCCTAAAAAGGCCGGAATTGTGGAAAGACAATTCTTGGTTTTTACACCACGATAATGCACCATCCCATACTGCCCTCGTAATTCGTGATCATTTCGCCAAAAACTCAACCCATATCGTTCCGCAACCACCGTATTCACCTGATCTGGCGGCATGCGACTTCTGGCTGTTCACCAAGCTCAAAAGACCGCTCCAGGAACACCGTTTTTATACGATAGAGGAGATGCAAGCCGCAGCGAAGACGGAACTGAAGGCCATTCCGGAAAGTGACTACAACCAGTGTTTCGAAGATTGGAAAATCCGTTGGCATAAGTGCATTGCATGGGGAGGGGATTACTTTGAAGGGGATGAAATTGATTTGGAAGAATAAATAAAGAATATATATACAAATCAAAAATACATCATTGGTTTGTTTTTCAGATTTTCAAAGTGATAGATATCATTGCGACGAGGACACAAACTTTTTTGTTCGTCTATTTCAAGAACGCATTATTCATTGAAAAATTATTATTTTTTAACTTATGTTGGGTACTCATCAAATATAAATAAACATTCGATAAAAATAGCAAAGAAAACATCAAATGTTTTTTTTTTTAACAAATGCCAAGAAGCTCTCAAAATTCGGTCCCCTACATTAGAACATCCTTGAAGACAAAATCTCCTTAAACGCCTTCGAAATAGGCTCCTGAGCCAAATACAGGCATGCCAATGTTTAATAAAATTTTACATATTTTGGTTATTAGCTTCGAATGGGATGGTCTTAAGGTCCTTATGCGAATTTTGGTCTTACTCTATCAACGGTAAAATTCAAAAATTTTAAATACAGCTACTCGCAAATATCCAGGTTTGTTGACAAGCTTCACAACCAAGACAATAACCAAAATGAATTTGAACTGAATTAATGCAGAAGATACACTTATACTATATATACTTATCAGATCATCTGCTGTCTCTTTGATGCCAATAAGATGACTTTCAGGCATTCTTTCTTTGACATTTTCGATTTTATCATCATTGATAGAGATTAATCGCATGTGGCTAGATTTCGATGTATCTCGATCTTCATCGAATACTTGAAACATTTAAATACGACTGCAACATTTCAATGATTCAATAACCACAAAGCCACACAAAAATTTGCACAGAAAACTCGTAGTTAAGTTTTTTTTCACAGTAAAAAACGTCAGGCAAACTTTTGCATATTAAACAAATAGCTGTCAAACTCACACTGATTGATATACTTGTATGTACATACAAGGTCTGTCGTAAAAGAAACAGAACTTTTTAAATATAACTGTTTCTGGTGGCGCCACCTATTGGTGGGTATATGAAATAAAAAGTTTGATCTCTTGTTGACATTTCGTAAAAACTTTAAGACAATTGGATAACTACAATCGAAGTTATCGATCAAAAAGTGGCAGCAGCTTTTGGTCATCGTCGTAAAATGCAAAGAGCAAATATTAAATTTTGTTTTAAACTTGGGAAAACGTTTACTGAAACATTTCAAATGATCAAAAAAGTTTATGGTAATCAGTGCCTATCCCGTTGTAATGTGGTTTAAGCGATACCAAGAAGGTAGTAAGTACCTCTGTGACGATCAGAAGTCGGTCGTCTTCAGAAGTCAATAATAAAGACAATGCTGATTTGTTTTTACGATTCCGAGGGTATTGTATACCGAGAGTTCGTCCCACCTGGCCAAGCGATTAATGCTGTGTTTTACCTTGGTGTTATGAAGCGTCTTTTGTCACGCATTCGTCGTGCTCGACCACAATACCGTGAGGCAGGTTCCTGGCACCTGTTGCACGATAATGGGCCGTATCTTCGGTCGACGCTTGTCACTAATTTTTTGACAAAAAACTCCATATTAACCATTAATCACTCACCCTACTCACCTGATCTGGCACCCAGTGGTTTTCACTTATTTGGAAAGCTTCATTTGCCCATGAAAGGACACTGGTTTCAGGACATTTCAGCCATACAAAAGGCGACGACCGATATTCTCTAGAGCATTCCGAAAAATGACCTTAAACACTCATTTGAAATTATAATTGACCGGGCTAAACACTGTATCGAAGCACAAGGAAATTACTTTGAATAAAAAAATATAACTTTTGAAAAATATTAATTTTTTGTTGTTTTTTTTTTAACAGTAGATCAAGCTTTACACCGACATAAAATAAAAGTTGACCAATTTCGAAAAAGTCTACCTGTTAACTTTGATCAGATGGTATGGCCGGGTTCATTTCCGTCATGATGACCCGATAATCGAGAGATCGATATTGTATACTTTATGCCTTTTTTATGCTCGCTTTCTTATTGATATTTCTATTCCTTTTATTATACAAGCATAATCGCTCTTAACAGGACAAACATCTTATAGTTTTAATAATATTTCTACACTGATCCCACCTACTGAAAAATTTACCTTATGGCCAATATACAAGTATACATAAATATCGCGAAAATTACCCAGACTTAGCTTTCAATAACGTCACCGTCAAATGAGGCGTTACCTATCAGCTTTTTCCACAAATGTCGGACCCGAGACTTTTATTTGTCCGGTATTGTTTTATCTTATCCGTCCATTTATTTTAGGTTAATAACATAGATAGTTTCATAGTGAGGCTTTTAGCTGAAACCTTAAATGGTCTCTGAACACCAGCAGCGCACTTGTTGCTAAAAGGTCTTATAAATTAAATTTTATCACGCTGCAATGCTTTGTACATAATATGAAAAATGAGGGGTCTCTCCTAAGCTTTAGATTTTAGTGTCATAGTATCTACAACATGATATGGCTCCGACAATAAAATTTCAAATTATATTCTTACAGTCTTCACGATCAGATAAAATAATCTTGAATAGATATACACTAGTGATTTGATAAACTTGACTCTAATCTGTGCGGGCTTCGCAAGCATATTTTTTATTACCACAACTTTGTTATTACCAAATGAGCCGACGGTATCATTTAGACATGCTTCTTCTTGTTTTTATAATTTTCAGTCAGTGAAGTTTGTTTGCGTTTTTGCACAGCTATTAATTTACAACGAAATGGAAAAATACGCTTGGGACTACCGCTAAATGAAATAAATCACACAACAACAACACAAGCAACAACAAATGCGACATAAGCAATGGGAGCAACAGAAGTCTGCAATGACAGAAGAAAAATGCACCCAAAAGTGGTCAGCTAAGCGACCGATCAACCAGATCGACCAACCAACCATTGCACCAAACTGACGAACCAAGTGAGGAAACCAACAACACAGCGACTGTCACAATTGCAGCCGAAGCAAGATGTTGCATGCAATTTGGAAGTGCGCAGCAGCAGCACTAGCCATCAGGTGGAGTCGGGCGGCAATGTAGCGTTGGAGTCGCATTGCGTTGATCGTTTGCCACCTAATTTGGGCATTAATTGCTGGTGTGTGCGCGCTCACGACTAAATTCTCGAAATACCCAAAAGGCATAACTGAAGCTCATAAATTACAAAAATTGCAAGCGACAGACGCATGCGCGCCAACTAGACAAAGTCACATAGACAGGCGATCACAACGCCAAAGGAGAACGCGAGGAGCGCTTTCAATAAAAATTAAAGAAATAGATGGGCGCGCACCGAATGCAAGCCGCTGATGATATTTAATATAATAAATGTGCCAAAACAACAACAAAAGCTGTATACAAATATGTCTTAAGAAAATTAACGCAACAACAATGAGCAGCATAAATGGCATTGGCGTGTTAAGCGCGTCGAAGACGCCAAAGCTCGTGGAGAAAAAATCAATAACCGTTCGACCGCATAGATCACTTCGCATTTACCAGATTGTTGGCGTACGCGCCATATACGATCTAGTCGGTGCCGCCTTCGCCGCGTCACACGCATACACGGTTGAAAACATCCAACAACATTCACAGTGATCACTGCGCGCTTGTGGCAGCTAGTATCGATCAGTGGACATATACACCAACGCTGTTCAGGCAACAGCAACAATCACAAGTCGAGCAAACGTTTAAGCAGTTTTTGGTGTTGCCACATATGGCACAAACTATCACTTTAACTGCTGCGCTTGCCACTGTTGCTGATCGTTGCCCAGCGCTTGGTGATCGCTGATCAGTGATCGGTAAACGATCAGCAGTAATCACAGCAGCGCGTCTGACCAACTCCAGCCTAGAGTGAGTTGTAGCAGCTTATGGTCATGCGCGCTGTTGCGCCCGCTGCACTGATGCAATCTGCTCTCGTCCGCAGCTGGTGACCATTTGCGGGCAAAGATGATCGATGAGCAATGGCGCGATCAATTTAAATGCTTGATTACCTACGCCGCCTACTCCGCCATTCACTGCTTGCAGAAATGTAACAGCAGCGTGTGCGTGATGCGCAAAAAGAAGGTTAAAAACATTTTAAAGCCATCAACAAACATTCGCACAAAGTTGCGATCGTTCTGATCGTACTAAAGGTTTTTATCGCCCGCGGTATGCTATGATTTATGATTAAATGAAATGATATTGCTGACTTTCCATTTGGAATTAGATTGCAAAAAATATCGGCGTATATTGACAGGATAGTTTTAATCTGCGATCACTATTAACTGCTGATAATCGCTGTCGAGCGACTGACAGGTGCTGCGAGGCTTTGGCGTTACATAAGAAAGAAAGTTCTATAGCCTTTGTGGGAGATGATGACATAAGATTGAATTTATTTTTATACTTCCTCATTTGAAGGGCTTGAATGAATCAAGAGATCAGGTGTAATATTCTTTAAATACTATGATATTAAATAAAAATTAAAATAAAGGTAAGCAGAGGAAAGAAAGAAAAGGTTATGAAAGGATAAAAAAGGAAAGCAAATGGAGAGGAGAAGAAAAGGAAACGAAAGAAAAGGGCAGGAAATAAAATAAAAGAGAAAGAAAGAAAAGAAAATAAAAGAACGGAAAATAAAAGAAAAGAAAGTAAACCCTAATTAAAATTAGAAAAAATGGAAGGAAAGAAAAGAGCAGATAAGAGGAGAAAAGAAAAGAAAAGGCTATCAAATAAAAGAAAAGAATAAGAAAGGAAAGGGAAGGAAAAGGAATGGGAAGGAAAGAACAGAACAGAAAAGAAAACAAAGAAAATAAACGAAAAGAAAAGAGTAGAAAAGAAAATAAAAGGAAAAGAAAGAAAAAAAAAGAAAAGAAAAGAAAAGAAAAGAAAAGAAAAGAAAAGAAAAGAAAAGAAAAGAAAAGAAAAGAAAAGAAAAGAAAAGAAAAGAAAAGAAAAGAAAAAAAAAAAAAAAAAAAAAAAAAAAAAAAAAAAAAAAAAAAAAAAAAAAAGAAAAGAAAAGAAAAGAAAAGAAAAAAAAAAAAAAGAAAAGAAAAGAAAAGAAAAGAAAAGAAAAGAAAAGAAAAGAAAAGAAAAGAATATCAAATAACAGAAAAGGAAAAAAAGAAAAGAGAAGGAGGGATAGGTTTGAGAAGGAATGAAAATAAAGGAAAAGATCGGAAAGGAAATGATGGGAAAATAAGCAAGGAAAAGATTATACAGGGATTCGAAAGCAAAGAAAGAAAGGAAAGAAAAAGAAGGGAAAGTAAGGAAAACGAAATGAGGAAAAACAAAGGAGAGGAAAGCAAGGAGACGAAATGAAAGAGATGCAGGACAATAAATCAATAAACAAAAGGAAATGATATGATAGAAAAATAAAAGAAGGGAAGGAGAAAAAAGGGAAAGAATGGAGCCGGTATACAGAAGAGACCCACAGGTTTTGTCCGGGAAGTAATCAGGGTAAGCCTGCCTGATCAAATCAAACGTCTCTGTCGCAGATTTACCGAGTTTCACACAGAATTGAATCGCGTACCTCTGCTTTAACGGACACTGCATTTTCGGCTTGCACCACTAACAGAAACACGTCGCGCGAAAATGTTTATCCTGACTCGCCAGGTGCTCGGAGACAACTAACCTGCCGCTGCGTTAGCTAGGAACGCCCTCTACCGAATCCAGTCGGTGCGTGCATGCTCCGAAGTACAGACCTGGCGGAAGATAATCAGTCCTATTACTTTCCGGACATGAATGTATGAAACGAAAATTAATTAACGAAAAAACGAGAAAAAAGTGAGTAAGATGAACAGAAAAGCTTTGCGAGAAGCCTATTTAACGGGAGAAAAAAGAGTGAGAAACGAAAGTTTCTCTCCAATAAACAGCGAAACACAAAAGAAAACGACAATTGTAACGAGAAATATGAATCTGTCGATCACTATAATGCCCATCAGTATTCAGGCCTATTAATGATAACCGCTATTTTTTCGATAATGCTACAAATCTTCGACCAAGAGGCCATGCTACTGGCATTGCACTTGCATAGCACAACACAATAATCGCGCCTAACGGTTTTTATTACAAATTTATTGTCGGTTGTTTATTTGCCAAAAATATATGAAAAAAGTTTTACACCGATTTTGTGGCAAAAAAAGGTAAACGAAAGCAATGCGCTCTCGTCAATAAAATTCACAAGTTCCGCGACTTGATTTACTGCAAATGATGTAGCGCATTCATTCAAGTCGTTAATGTCAAACGGCAACAGTGCTTTATGAAGTGACGGTTGTGGCAAGAATAGTGTATATGTTTGCGCTGCTGCCAAGCTGTCTGCCGCAGCCTTGTTGCTGCAGTTTACATGCAACACTGTTTTTGTTGCAGATGGGCAGCTATTGTATACAGAACAAGTATATACATACATACATATGTTTGCGTGTTTGTATATTTGTCAGTTTGTGTTGCACAGTGCCTACCGACAGTTCTGCCACCTTTGTCGCAGCAGTCAAGGGACCGCATATTGTTCACTCTACACTTATTTAAGGCAAAATACATCAAATGTTGACATGTCAGTGAAAAGTGCAATTTTTTGTTGCACTTGCTCCGCGCGCTCAACACTGTGATATGCGGCTTGCGCTGCAGCATACAAATATCTATTGTGACGCGCGGTTAGTATGAGGGCGCACTTTTTGCTTGCCCCAAATGCTGTTGACGATTATTATTTATATGCCTGTGGCTTACGTTTTTCTTTTAGTCTACTTTTTGCTGTCTTTATGTTACACCAGCGCGTGCAGCAGCAATCTAGATCAGCTGTTTGCGTACTTCTGCCAATGCGCGTTGTATTGACCGGCGCGCGCGCGGACGTTTCAATTTCCTAATGTTTTCAAACGCGCTCGTCGCTTTTCAGTCGCCTGAGATTTATGTTAGCGTTATTAGCAATAAATCATGCCGTTATATGGGCAAGCCAAAGCGCGCAGCCTAGCTGTGCAACAGCATGTAGCTAGCGCGCACATTCGTAACATAAGCCATTTGGGCAGCGCGCGCAATAAAGACGTAGGCATGGCGTGCTAGCAACCAACTGCACACACACATATATATACAAACATACATTTAAGTGTATGCAAGTGCGCGCAGCTTCTTATCGCCAACGATTTAAATACAAATCACGTACGCGTTGCTTGCCGCCATCGTCGCGCTCGCTTGCAACATTTCGCAAGCACAGCGCTTTGGCGGAGAAAGGCCTATTAGCCACTTAGTCGTCGAAACAAATCGAAATGTGGACGCTTGGCAGCTTTTATGTTATACATGTACGCAGTAAGTGGTGTACCAGCTGTGCGCCTGCCGCTCGCATCGCCGTAGCATCCTTTTGGTGTGATAATGTGCGTTTTATTTGAAAAATTATATTTTATGAAAATCATCAGCAACGCCAACAACTCCAGCGTAGTTTGTACGTAATCGCACTTTTTACGCCTTCGCTATCGCTATCAGCTCATATTATGGCCATAGCTCATAGGCGTTGCAAGATGGCGAAGCGCTGATAGCTCAAACAACCAAACTTCATCAGTAGAGTTCAGCGCTGCGGCAGTCTCAAATTCAAAGTTTCTTCGTAGTACAACTGCGCTGCTCGCTTCCACACCAACGCTGTGCCTACTACATAAAACATACTTTTATAGTTAATGACGTTCCATTAGAAATCCCATTTGCAGTTACAGTTGCCGTCGCCACCGTTAGTAGACAGTGGGTTAAAAGTGAAAGTTAGCTAAGAAAAATGAGTTGTGAATTAATTTTGGAAAACCACACGGCTACCACATTTGGGTTTGGATAGATTCTCCTCAAGTTGGATCGAGAAAGTTTCTGAAACAACGAAAGAACTTGTAATGTAGTCTAATCCTAAACTTAGGCTTACACTGGTAACTAGTTGGCACAATGACTCCATCGTAATTAACAATTGGAGCTGTTTCTGAAGGGTTTGTTATTAACATTTGTTACTGTATGTATGTATGAGGCGAATATGATTAGGTTAAAAGGTCGATCCTAACAGAGATCTCACTCGGACAGCTTACTGCCAGTCTTTTGTGGTACCTATAACTACTATAAAATTGATCATACAGACCCCTATTAGTCGACGATACGCTTTGAGCCGTTCGCAAATTTGTTGAAGCTATAACTCCTGGTTCGCTGAAGGTCAGAATGGCGAAATATTTACACCTTAGTTTTGCAAAAGCTGGATAACTTGCATACAACGTTCACAATTTTCATCCGATCAGGTTTTTAGACTTACTGCCTGAGTGCCTATTGGACAATGACCAGTAAGAGCTCCTACGATTGCGGCAAGATGAACTTTTCTAAGTTCAGTAGATCGCGCAGATGCTGGTCGTCAACTAACGTCTGTTAAGCGTACGCGAGGTCCATAGTTCTATTGCTAGAATGGAAGATGACAAGACGGTGAGGTAATGGTGCCTCCTCTTGCTAGCTCATTGGCTTTGCAGTTTACTTGCTTTGCAACGATTTCGCTATGACCCGGTACTCAAAAGTATTTAATAGCTGCCTGATGCTATATCTAGTGAGATTCGTCACTCATTGACTAACCTTGAGCGCGCTGTTTTCGAGCTCAATGCTAGTATTGCCGTTATGGTGTCAAAGTGAATGTGCACCTCCCTGAAAGAAGCTGCACTGCGAAGCAGTAAGTTTATGGCTACCTTAACACTTTAACGGCCACTTCTGACTGAAAGACACTACAGAAGTCCGGTAGCTTAATGCTAAACTTGACGGAGAGTTTCTTACAGAAGACTTAACCTGCAACTTTCCCTCCTAGCCTTATCCTTTAAGTGAAAAAGCTTACTGCGCTTTTTTTATGACAAATTTCCCCATCCACATATTCCTTTCGGTATGTGAGCGGAGAAGTAGCCACCAGATGTAGCCTCTGCGACACAGTGAACCGAGTTTTTAGGGATACAATTGAAGGAGCAGAGAATTTCAACAAAACCTTGTTTGACCTCTTCATACACCCAGCTTTACTGAGCCTAAGTGAGGCATTCGCAGCAATGAGAACTAACTAAGAATGATCAAGAAGATGGGGGCTGCAAAAAAAGAGGAAAGAATTTTTGAGCAAAATTCCCCTTTTTGACTATCAAACTTTGCTTTTTTTTCTTAGTAAAAGTAATTGGGAAAATATTGACTTTAATTATTTTTAATAAAAATTACTATTAGCTATATGGATTTGTGAGATTAGGCATTAGAGGCGGAATATTCATTTATGAGAGCATCTCCAACTTGAAGGAATTTGAAGGAAGACGAGTTATAATGATGGGCAATGGCTAAAAAAAAGTTGTGTATCATAATAAAAGAATGAAAGGGGGGTCTGTAAAGAAAGTTACTCTCGTTTTCAGATGATAATATAGTCGACCAGATTTTTACTTGACATTTTAGAAAATCATTTTAGAATCCAAAACTAACTATAAATGTAAATTAATTATAATATATAGTAAATTATTATATTATATTATAAACCTAACTTGCCGGTCTTTTCAATCTCAAATAGATACTAACCCTTTCGCTAAAAATCTTCCAAAAAATATCACTTGGAGAGTTCTCAAACCTCCGTTGTCTTATCTGGAGAAATTAATCGTGTTAAAAAGTCTAATATTTTCTTTGTGATATGACGTTGCAGTTAAAATAATAGTCGATGTTATTTCATTGTAAGAATTAAATCTTAAAATCCGACACTGTTCGACGCATCTACGCACATACTCTCCGGCATCCGGCTCACCCATAGCCTAAAAGCAAACCACCTAACGTTAGCGAGTCGCATCTACCAGTGTTTGCGCGTAGGCAGGTGTCCATCTGATTGGATCTAACTGATTTGTACAATTCGCTGTCGTTGCCTTGCAAATGCACATTACAACAACAATAGGCTTTTATGTTTATGTATATATGTGTATATGTTTATCTCCAGCGATATTTGTAGTAAATTCAACGCTATCGACAACGATTTATGCGACCGCCGTAGGTGCGAAAACTATTTCAAAGCAACCCCTGCAACTGAACCACAATGGTTGGCTGCATTCTAGCCATTGTGGCACCGACCTGCGGCGCGTTCGCCGTTGGCTACACTGGCTGCGCCAATTCCTTTTTAGCACTTCATCTGCGTGCTCTAATCAGTGGCATATCTCTCCACTAACGACGTCGTGTACGTATCTGGCTTAGCACCTGCAGCTGCTGCTAATTTTCATATCTAACAAAAGCTTACAAATTTATTGCGCGCATGCGCCGCACAGCGGTAGTCATAAGCGTTACGCGCAAGAGCCAACAAATATGATGGCGGTGTACTTAAGCTTTATTGTTGTTGGTTGGCGGCTGCTGCTGAAGGTAAACTGCTGGCAAATGCAAATATTTCGTTGCAAGTGTTTTCTTTATTTATTTGTTATGATATTTGTAAAGTTTTTATGTTTTTATTCTGCAGATGTTGTGTTGCTGCCACTTAAGCCTTGCCTCGGTTGATCGAATCAATATTAAAAATTACACGTGTCGCAGATGACGCGATAATGTCAGCAATCTTTACCATTGCCGCCGATTACTGATTGTTGCGCAGCATGGTGGGTAAGTGGCGTTGTTGTGGAGTTTTTAATGAATTTATTACAAAAGTACTAAAGGCTATAGTTGTCAAAGGTTAATATTATGCTAAGAGATAGAAGTGAAGATAATATTTTTAACAAATATTATTAGTTTAAGCGCTGTTTCAGCGATAATAGTTTAGATTATTGCCTGTCTTTGATAAACAAGTTTTTGGTTAAGCCTTTCAAAATAAATTATCAGCACCGTGCTGTGTTGACATAAAGGTTATACAACTCTTCGCTTCATTTTGTGTTAGTATCCACATTTTCCAGATCACAATCATCTATACATTATCCTCCGCGTCTTTTCTGGCACCATTTCAAAAGCCGCTTTATTGAATACCGCTCTTGTCTTGCCTCAATCGACTACAACTCAAACGTGTTATGTAAGGGGATTTTGAGTTTGTTGTATTGAGAAATGACTTAAAGGTTCTCAGAATGATACGTAGATGACGCTACTACAATGGAATACATATGAGTTTGTAGTTAGCTCTAATATTCTAAAGACGAGTGTATAAATTGGATAGCTGTTAAATCACTAGGGACGGTTGTCCCTGATTTTTTGACAAAAAACTCCATATTAACCATTAATCACTCACCCTACTCACCTGATCTGGCACCCCGTGATTTTTACCTATTTGGAAACTTCATTTGCACATGAAAGGAGACTGGTTTCAGGACATTTCAGCTATCCAAAAGGCCACTACCGATATTCTCAAGAGCATTCCGAAAAATGACCTTGAACAGTCATTTGAAATTATAATTGACCGAGCTAAACGCTGTATCGAAGCACAAGGAAACTACTTTGAATAAAAAAGTATAACTTTTGAAAAATATTAATTTTTTGTTGTTTTCAGTCCCGGTTCTTTTGCTTCAGACCCTGTATGTTCAGTCATTTTGTTTGAAAGTTTGAAGAGAGTAGTTCCGTTTTTATATATCAAAATAAAATTGATTCATTCGTTGTTAATATTGTCGCTCTTTCAGCCGTGCGTTTTTATTAATTCAATGCATTAAAAAAATCTTTTACAAATTTCTTTAAACAAACGAATATCGTCAAGCTCATAAAATACCGTCGAATCTTAGCGGGTTGCTAAGGACAAAGTAAGCTGTAGGCATTGCTTCAGGTGCCTGTATATCAACATAAAATTAAATATTAAAAATTAAAATTAAGTTTAAAAAGTAAGGAAGAGCTAAGTTCAAATGTAACCGAACATTTTATACTCCTGCAACTCGAAAGGATCAAAGCCGGGGAAATACCCGCAGGTGTTGGCAAAACTTCATTGAGGAATGTTGCGAAAGAATTCAACATTCACTATTCGAGGAAATCGCGATTGGATTGAATTTATATATGTATTTTCAACAGGTGATCCAAATTGAGGAACTTTTTTCATTAGCATTTTTTTTTGGACAGATCACGTATGAGTCGTGTCAAACTATTATGTTATTTTAGATCAGTATTGGTTGGCATTTCATCGTAGACAAAAGGATAGACTGAAAGACAGTCTGCCGGATTTCACTTTGTCTTGTTATCTTGATCATTTATATACATATTTAACTTTATATCCATCTCGAGAAAGAAACAAATAATTATTACTTTTACTTCTTAAAATAATCGTAAACAAAATCAAAATTGAAGTAGAACAAATTTTTTCGAAGCCGATAATTTTAAAGAAAAGATGTGGGTCAAATTATTATATTGTTGCTATCCAATACAGGACTTAAGTTACTTTCGCTTCATTATATCGCTCCGAAAACATTGTAACTCGGGTTACTAAAGCTTTTCGCCATAGTTTGGTAAATCACGTTTATTTATTAGGTATTTTATGAACTTAAAGATGGTTATCATCATATATATGTTATATATATTAATTAAAATAGTCCAAAAAGGACTACTATGGTAGGCTTTGCCGTTATGGGTCTTGAAAACCACGAAACTTCAGTCCGATTTAAATATATCTGAAATTGTTTTATTTGAGTAAACGAGTTGAAGTTCAGGAGGACTTCGTATTATAGAAGCGTGTTTTCATTTTAAGTGCAAATCAGACGCCCTCATTAAATTGGGGCACTGCACTCTCCATTTAATTTCATTTTCGCTCAAACTTTTCTAGTCTTTGTGTAACTTGCTACCACTCATGTCTGCCTCATTGAACGTGATACGCGCACAGACTTTAAGTCCCTCACATTATTCTCACACAGTACTGTATTGCACAAATTTCGCGCTCCATTTCCTGCCACATTGCTGTGGCACAAAGCGATTGTAAATCTGCCTAATCCGCAACTTAAGTATGCGTTTCACATTACACAGCTTAAAAAATAGTGGCAAAATATGCGACTTGCAACACAAGCAACAAATATGCAAAACCTCTGATGCAAACACAGAAACGCGGCAAAAGCGCTGCATGAATGAGGGTGGACGCGGGCAAAATTCATTCATGCCGGCTTTCATTCATTTGTTGCACGCTCACAGCCACACGCGCATGCGCACACCGGCATGAAAATGGCATGCGAAACGCATTAGCGGATTAGCGAAACAATAAGAATGCCACACAACTGCCAAGGCATGCGCGAAATAAAAGCAACCAATAACAATGTAATGACCTTTTGCCAACGCGGCGGTGTGTGAGCGGCTGCCGCATGAGCAAGTGGCCATCAGCTATTAACCACGTTGGAGCTGGAGCTAGCGACGCCAGTCGTTGGGCTATGCCACGCTGCTGACATTGATAAATGCCGCGTTGTACGTGCTTACGCATGCTGCAACAACGCACACACATTGCATGCAACTTTGACTGCCGTGCGCGTAGCTGTTGCCTTCATATTTTCTGCTACGCTTCACATTCGCTTTTTTCTTGCTCTCATTCTGCGCGCCACAAGCGTCTCTTGCATGCGCGTATGTATATACAAACTTGCCACATGCAACGACACTAAGCTGCAATTACTCGCAACATTGTGCTCGCAAATACCGGCGAACGCAGCATTTGAATAGTTTGCTTTGGCAACCAAAAATAATAATAATGAAGAAAGCAGGAAAATATCGTACGCCTGCAACAAAGCGACGGTGGCATGCACAAGCGTTGCCGCAACGTTGCGCATAACTGTGCGGCTGGCTCAGACTGCGTTTGGTCATTTGGCTAACGACACATCGAAATGGTAGCAAAACGCCTGTGGCAAATTATTTTCTCACACTTTTCGTTTGTAGCAACAGCAACAACAACAACGATCAGCAATTTTTATGGCGTTCACTGCTGGCGTTTTGATTGCCCCTGATAATGCCATTATTGCTTGCCATTATAAATATCTTGCTACAACAACTTGCCACATTTTGTTGTTGTCGTTGTTGCTGTTCGTGTTGCTGCCAATCGATTTTCCCCCATTTCATTGCGTTTCTTTCGTTTGACTGCGCTGCATTTTCACTGCTCGCTTTCCATTGCGTGCGCATGCAACACATTGCCGCATTGATTGCCGCCGGGCGGGCATCATTGCACATTGCTTTGCGTCGCGTCCGCCATATTTAAACTGACAGTTATTTAATTTTGACACGTTGTTGATTACTGTCACGTCAAATGTCATTTTGCGACGGCGCGTCGTGCTGGCTCTTTTTCATGACACACTGGAATTGTTGTTGCAAGTATAAGTATTGTTGTTGCTACTAAAAGAATTGTTGTTGCTAATATTAGCGTTGTTATCGCTGCTAAATTGTTGCTGTTGCCGCTAAAAGTATTTGTTGTTGCCACACAACAATTGTTGTTGCTAAAACAAATGTTGTTGTTGGCATTAAAAGTATTGTTGTTGTTGCTAAAAGTAACATTCTGGTTGCTTTTCTTGCCGCTGGCCAAGCCTTGCATGTGTGCGCGTGTCCCGCATGCCGCTTGGTGTGATGTTGCATTTGTCGCATGCGACAGTTTACTTGTTGCGACAGACTGGCGATGGCTAAATTGTGTCGGGATTTTTGCACTTTTTCTCTTATGAGATTTAAGCGCAATTAAGAAATGCCCCGAATGATTTCTATTTCAAAGCGTGCTATTGCAAACGACTAAGGAAAGAATAATTGCAAGCAAAAAAGAGTTTGAGTAACTTTTAATTTTTAATGTTTGATTTCGCATGGTTTTGAAGCTAGGAAGTCACTTCAACTTAGATATAAACTTTACCTAACCAGCTAGCTAGCTATGAGCATCACATTTCGAACTTGCTACCATTTAGCTTTTGGTATAAATCTGCTGAAGTCTCGATGCTTGAAGCTTTCATCTTAATTTCTTCATTGTGTATCATTATATGCTTTATAGCAGTTTGTTAGCCCCTTTACATGGTGTCAACTGCTTTTCTACTATTTCTAAAATCTCTATTTTAAAACAATGTGCTTCCGAATAACTTTATTAGCTGCAATCTAGGGAATCTACATTCCTGCCTACGCCAAATAAACCCATTTAAATATCTAAGTTAATTGAGTTTACCATCAGAGAATGACGTTGTGCCTATTTGATATGGAATTCTTTTACTACCGGTTGGTGGACCTTCAGTAAGTTGCTTTAGTTCGGTTTTGAAATCTACTAAAGTAATAGATAATAGGAAAGTAAGTGCTGTTTTGTTTCGAAGGGGCACTCTATAGACGGCATGCACGATTCATGCTGCATGCTAAGTTGATGCTAAGTGTATACCTCTTTCGGGACCACGCTCAGTATGGATAACCAAACCATGCTAAGCTTGTATTTGGTGTATTGTTACCTACTCACTAAACCCTAACACCGACTGCAGTTCAGTGATCGTAAGGAGCCGCCGTTAAGCATTTATTCGCAGGCCCAACCTCAGCCAAGATTGGCTCTTCATGCACACCTTGCTGTGCCAGTTTCCTCTAATTTCTTTATTTTCGTTGCTTCGTGATCATTCGTTTCTTATCAATTCCTGAAGAGCAATTGCGCATCAATTCTTCACTATATTTCACATCAGCGTGCATTGTATCATGTGGTGCACAATATTCTCTGTAGTCACACGTTCATTGACAATAGTCTCTATGTCTCTTCTCTCTTCGAATTTCGAGCAGTAAAATAAAATATGCTGCGCGTTTTCGCTTCCGTTACCATTCCATTTTTTAACGTTATTGTGACCGTATTTATAGAGTTATTGTCGGAAGCATCCGTATCCGGTCAGGAATTGCGCCAGGTAGTAATCAGTCTCGTCG
Organism: Bactrocera tryoni; assembly: GCF_016617805.1. Lineage (NCBI taxonomy): Eukaryota > Metazoa > Arthropoda > Insecta > Diptera > Tephritidae > Bactrocera > Bactrocera tryoni. The sequence goes on along the minus strand of NC_052503.1, from coordinate 64,998,589 downwards.
TACTCTCTCTAAATCCATGCTTCCACGTTTCCGATTAGTTTGTACGTCCACCATCCTTTTCTTGCCCTGTTCCAGCACCTCTGCTACGCAGCTATACTTTTCTGTCTTTCTTCGTTTCGCTCTACTGTTGTATGACATTATCATATGCCTCTGGATTTTTCGTAAACTCTTTTGAGCGCTAATTCCATTATGTCCGTTGGCTGATACCGGCTATGACTCCAGATGCCTCGTGCGATACCGTGTGGAATCCACAAATAACCCTCCTCGCATTTAGCCGGGTGAGAGATTATACTTTCTTGACGTATGTCTGACTCTGCATTGCTGGTGATAATCGCGCGCCATTGGCATCGACGATTCGAAAAAAAGGTATTTCACAAACAGCTTACAACGACGGTCCGGTGTGGAACATAGAACTCCAATAAAATTGATCATAAAGACTATAATAAATCGTTGAGGCACTTTAAGACAATCACAAATTTTTTGAGAAAGCTAATCAGAATTTTTAGTCTTACCTATTGGACAATGTCCAGTAAGAACCTACGATTGCTGGCAGATGAACTTTTGTAAGGGCAAGTAAAGTCGAAATGAAAAAAACGGTATTTTAATTGATATTATCTCGTCAGACCAAAGCCGGTGTAAATGAGCAGTGCGTGCCTCAAACGACAGTGAAGCGGCAAGGAGCAATTGAAGGAGAAGCCTTTCTCGGTAAAAGACACACGCCAACATTGGCATATGCGAGCGCAGTACGAAGAATAATGCCATCGCCCGTGAAGAGTGTAAAAGGGTAGTTGGTAACTCTCTACAAGGAGCCTTTGTCTCTTTAGAGGAGGTGTGGGCCAGATTGGGGCGTTGGAAAAATGGATCTTCCACTGCGCTTTTGAGCTTGGGTTTAGTTCCTAGCCAAACCTTCCTTCGCAAGAAAAATTAAAGCCATTATAAGGGTCAAGAGAACCGAGGAATCTTTTCGGCAGGCGCTGATACTGCCCAACTTATAGTTCCCCGTTTTTCACAAGAAATCCACCGAAGCTCATTAGTTATGGCCTTGAGATGGTGGATCTAAGGATGCCATGGCGAATGGCCCTCAACCTCGTAGTGTGGTTGTGGAAAATTAAATAGACTTAGCGACTTTCTTTGAGTACATAAATCATGTCTAACCAGTATTTAATTGTGTGTTTTGTCTCTTGGTACTTAGAGCTTCATAAATACGCTTAACAGGCAAAAGTAATTTTAATCAGACTTACTCAAAGTTAATATTTAGCGTTTCGTGGTTGTGTTGACTCAATTTAAATATTAATGTGCCTCTTTCTGCATATTCCAATATTTAACTGCAAAGCACGGTACTATTTCGACCTGCGTAAATTATATAAGGCATTCTGTTAGCCTTAAGCAGAACTGTTCGCTGAAGTCGCATCACATAAATGCAACACAAGTGCCGAGAGGCCAATCATATAAATCATATTAATAAGTCCGACGCTGACCTGTCAATCAAAGCTTTTTAAGGCAACAACAACACATTCTATGTCTCATTTCGCCCAACTCGAGGCCAAATCGAAGGCAACAAAAAGTCGCCAACACTTTGTACAAATGCGTTGCAAGAGCGAACGGCAGTGCAGCGCAATAGCGAAAGCGTGAAATACGCAACGCGAAATGTCGACACACACGCATGTTGCGCATGTTGCATGTATGTTTGTGTGCGCACAAATGCTGCCAAGTTGCCACAGCCCATAAATGTCGCACTCGTAAATTACCACCTCAATGATTTATTTGTTTGCCAGCGTTGCCATGTCAATGGTAATCGATCGATGTTGCAACAATACGCAAGCGCGGTTGCTGTCGGCTATGTGCGCATGCGTGTGCGCTAATGTTGCTCTTGCCATGTCGTCAAGGGCAGAAATGGTAATGTCAATGTTGGTCAGTCAAGCGCTCAACTGCCGCGCGTTGCATGACAAGCATTGTGAGAAAAATGTACTTTTAGTAAATGTTGTGTGGCATTTGCAACATGGTGAATGCTGTGGTTGGAGCAGAATGCAGAATCAACGGTATAACCGCAGGTACGAGTGGCGCATAGAAATTGTTGTAGCGCTTGCAGCTGTTCGCCAAACTTCAGCTAACAGTAAAGCACCGCAGCATGCAATGTGCGTGCAACATAACGTTATTGGCTCGGAGTCAAGCACATTTTTACAATATTCCATTTATTCGCCTTACTTGCTGGCTTTTCTCGCTTTTCGCGTCAATTGCAATGTCAAGTGCAACACCTCCGGCAGCAATGTTGCCAACGCATTCATACAACTTGCCCGTTGCATGTATGCACATAGGAGGGTTGCGCAGTAATTAAGGCAACTACACGCTGTGCGGTCACATTGCTACATGCCACCTTCGAAATGAGCTTCACAACGGCAACAAAACAGCAACGTCAAAACAACATGCCACAACAACCACAAAGAAGATTGCAGCGCTTCTTTGGTGTTTTTGTTTTTGCTTGTAAATATTTAGTTGCTCGTTGTTGCTTGGTGTGTTGTTTGGTCTGGTGAAGGTGATAAATTGTGCGGCTGCTTGATTCCATTAGCGGTCACTTGCCACTTGCGCCATCTTGGGGTAAAACAAATTGACTGTTTCACTAAATTGAGCGCAGCAAGTAGAAGTTTTGGCTGCTCGCCGGGATTTACTTTTTATCCAGTGCTCTTTAGTGTTGAAAGTGTTATCCTAAATGGGGAAAGCTTTAATTAATTTGATGTTGGTATTTGTTGTTGGCGGTGTAATGGTGATTAATGTTCGGTAGCCTCGTCAAACATTGACAATTTTTCCCCACAAAGTGTCAAAGTCGGTAAAAGTAGTAAAAGTAATGCTGAAGAAAGGAAAGTAATCACACTTTGCTACTCGCCTCTGCCAGTTGCAACTAATTTCCCACGCTTGTCAAATGCTTTTTCGCATATAAATCAAATTACAACTTTTATAAATGGTTTTGATGGCAAAAATTGTTAAAGTTTCTTGTTCAAATAGCCGGATTCTCAAAATTAATACAGGGTTTATGCGGAAAGTAATAAAACTGAGTCGATTTAAAAATGTATTGAACCAGTTACAATTAAATAATTAAAAACTTTCAAAAAAGGCTTCTTCTGTGTCGATGCAGCGCGATTTCCAAGCATTGAAGGCGCATCGAAAGGCATTCTCCGGAATAGTCTTGAGAGCCGAGGTTCATGCTGCTTGGATCCCCTCTGTCTGCCTTTCATCGGCCTTTTCAACTAAGGACACTCGTAATCCATGACCCGTCACCTGTGATTACGTTATTCAAACATTGGGGATCACTTTCGCACATATTCAAATTTTCTTGGCACACTTCCACTCGCCGCAATTTCTGGTCGTCAGTGAGTACTTTCGGGACCATATTCGCGCACACCTTGCGCATGTTCAAGTGCTCTATCAGAATGTCATGAACGACAGGTTTTATAAATTTAACATCTGGGCAATTAAACGAATACTTAGTCGACGGCCTGAGTTCAAAACTTAGACCACACCAGTCACATTGTCGGTGTTTGTCGAAGTCGCAGGTCAGCCAGCACGTTCTTTATCAGTGACTTCTTCCCAGCCTTCCAAAAAGGCCTGGTGCCACCGAAACATACTAATTCTTGCTAAAGCAACATTTGAGTAAGCCTGTTTGATCATATCAAACGTCTCTGTAGCAGATTTACCGAGTTTCACATATAATTTAATCGGGTACCTCTGCTCTAACGAACGCAGCATTTTGGGCTTGCACCACTTACTGAAAGACGTCGCGCGAAAATGTTTGTTTTGACTCTCCAGGTGCTCGGAGACAACTGACTAGCCACACATTCGTTAGCATGGAATGCCCTACACCGAATCCAGTCGGTGTGCGTGCATGCTCCGACGTATAGTCGCGGCGGAAGAAAAGCAGTCCTATTACTTTCCGGACAAACCCTATATGTATTTAAGTCCTTAGAAGAAAGAAGGTAGAAAGACTGAAAGTGGTCGCTTTTTTATTAGTGAGGTTTAACTGAGCATTCTAGCAATTCGGAGGTTCCCTTTAACTTAAAATAACATATGTAATTTTAAACAGACTTTGAGCAATGCCAAAAGCTCTGTCAGGATCGGAAAGAACGTTCGATACCATAAGAGGTCTCAGACAAGGCGACTCCCTATCGTGCGGCATCTTTAATCTACTCCTGGAGAATATAATCAAAGCTGCACAGATTATTCGCACATATAGAAGGTCTTCAATGTTTTAAACATTTCCCACTCACCTAAATTTTGATATCACTAAAGCTCGCCAACTTTATATTTTGCTCAAATTTTTCCGAACAGAGCAATATTACTTCTAATGCTATATGGCCGTGAGAGCAACTTTTGGTTACTAAGTTCAGCAGTATATATTTTTACTCTTAAACCTTCGTCTTGAACGACGAATGAATGATAATCGTTTTAATTTAAAAATAATATAATAATAATATTATATCGTAAGGGGTAAACCTTTAAAAGTTTTAGCAAGAAAGTTCTACAATATACTAAGTAACTACTGCCCTGGTAGAAAGACTCAATATTCTCTCTTTAAGCAGAATGAATACATAAGCTATGCTATTGCTTCCCAATTAAGCCAGACTATCTCAATTTTACGGATATAATTTGCCAACTTCCCTTACCTACATTATTCTAGAGACACTTCACCTTTGAGACTAGCTGGATATATTGATGGTCCTATTCAAAATTTTGTGAAACAATAATAAATGTCGATCCATCATATCTCTCTTTGAAAGGCTTCTATGGTGGTGCGACTATAAAGCAGAAAAGAAAACTCCTCTGATGCCTACGCCTTCGTTATGGTCGTTACTGCTGCCAGGATGAGCACTAGGCCCATTTTTGATAACAAAGGGATACCGTATTTCCTTTCATTCAAAATTATTCAAGTGTTTAAATGCTATGGAATTAAAAACAACTTTAAGGAAAAACTTTAATTTCATTATAAATTGAAACGTTTCGGCTTTCGCTTTGAACATCGGACCTACTAACTCGTGATCTGCGCTTTAGTTCTATAAGGTCTCATTCGATTATTTGTTATTACCACCAGGATCTGTACCAATAACAGCTTGCGTCAAACACTTATAAGCGTCGAAATTGTATTATAAACCATGTACTTTAGTATTAATATATAGGTACATAACTGAAGCGCCAACCATTTTAAGGGCATTTGCTTCGGCAGGTGAGTGGTTACATACTTCTTAAAGGATTACGACAGCCATGCCCGCCGTCCTGCTGTTGGAAGCAACCAACGCCTTTCATGATATCTGAATGAGTAGTAAATTAAAGTAGGCACATTACGTTTGGTTCATCCAAAAGAGCCAGTTCTGCTACCAAAAATGGCCCATTGGGCACATTATATCATAACCTTAACTTCAAATCAAGGTAGACGAATTTCATACCAATTTGGTTTAAGGTTTGAAAATAGGTTAAGGTCGTTTCGATCCATTCGCTTTAGTCCATTCGCTTTACTAGCTAAGTTTGTGTAACATAACATTTCAATGCACTAGCTATCCTGAAGGAAACTTCGGAGGCAACCGCTTGGTCGTTTGCACGCATACTCAATTCTGACAAACGATTTGCACATCATAATTGTTTCCATCTTTTATCAGAATTTCTCTTGACTTCAAGCTCTTCAAGTATATAGTTCAACATTTTCGGATTACATCATATAAACTTAAGGTCTTTGTTGCTTGGCTATATAATATGAAGTTAAAGGACTTTTGGGGTATACTAGATACTCACAACTCATCATATATATTATCATACCACCCATATAAACCTGAGTAGATAGGATTGTGTTCATTGCGCTTGAGCCACTTTATTCTGCACACTACTACACTTTTTACTTAATTGTAAGAATATTATCTGTAATTCGTATTCGTACAAAAATAATTGGTTCTTTTGATTGTACACTGATTGTAAACATTTTCAGAGGTCTTTAGACAGTTTGCTTAAACAAAAGCTGAAATTCTATCTAAACTTTTTCATAAGCATAATCAGACGACCAATATCCTAAAATGTTTTTCCTGAAGAATTCAAACACACACTTTATGGTTCTGTTGATATTCATGGTCTTGAAGGAGCTATAATATGCCTGGAAAAATAAACTAACTATTTTTGCAATAAATTGAAGTTTTTTTTTACATTTGTGCATTAATTCGTCGTTGGGTCGATTTTCCTTCGATTCAGCAGCGATTCGTAAATGGATATTTGACCCATGAATGTTGTGCGTTAATTCCTTTGGCACCCATAAATCGAGCTTATTTTTCTGTCCAGCCTTATTTAAAGGATTCACAACGATTTCTTAAGCAATTTTTAGCTCCCGAACAATGGAAACGGTGTTTACAATTGACATCAAGATTACCCCGAACGGAGTCGACGAAGCAAAAATTACGCGCTAATGGTTGTAACAGCATCAGGACAATAAACACGATTTAGGTGTTCAGCTGACCAGCTTGCCTTTTGCGCTTTATTGAAGAAAGTATATATATATTTTATACTGATTATTATACGGACTTGTAATGTATAAGCGAGTAATTCTAAAATGTTCACAACAGCGTACCTTACGACGCGACCAATGTTAGCAACAGAGCAAACATGTATGACTGTTACTACACTGAGTTAGCATAATATTAGTCATGTTAGAACATCAATGTTACTGCCGATCTTTGTTTGATAGTTTGTCGAGTATTTTTCTATGTCATAAGAATAGAGCATGTTTCACTTTCTCAGAGGTAAAGAAATGTTAATATGGTAATGTATAATAATTTTTTTTGGTTCTATGATTAGGCAAAATCTCAGTTCGACTCACGCCATTCGCTTTTCTTAACTTCTTAGAACTATGTTATGGGTTCATAGAACTTCATGGAACAATGATATGCGTTCTATGAAGTTAAGAAAAGCAAATGCTGTGAGCCGAACTAAGATTTATCAGCTATGATGCGCCAACAAAGCAGTAGCTGCTTCAAGCAGATGTCATTTACGGAAAACTTTAGTGATCATTAAAGTCAAAGTGTAATATTAATTTACACAAACTTATCATCGTTAATAACTGATTGAAATAAGCTTAATACTGATACTTTTGTATAAAGATAGTAGTTAAAAATTCTATGATCGGTCTTAGACATGCAATGCAGAATATGAAAATATTTAAATCAATTGCTTAAATATTGAATATTATGAAAATATTAGAGAAGAAGAACATAACGTGTTGCGGCGTCAGTACTTGTCAATTATTCAGCAGAAAATTTAGTTCTGTTGAGAATTTCTAACAAACAAATAGTTTCCGACATAGACTGTGTTCATAAAGGGCAACTTTTGTTTATTATGCTCATCATCTACACAGTGCGCAACTGACTTCGAGTAATTTCCAAGCTTATTATAATAAATGACTTTCCAATTAGCCCAATTTTAAACCGATTTTATAACTTTTTAAACATTTTTGATCTATAATATTGTAGGCATTTATTTTTAATTCAGAACAAATACACCGTTGGAAGAATATCAAAGTTTTTAGCGGCGATCTAAAATGAACTTGTTTGTGATCTGAGAATATTATCATAGTGCCCATCTGTTTTTGCGTCGTTCCCTCTATTAAACACTTGGAGTTTCGTAATAAAACTTGCTCTGTCTGAACGCAGTCTAATTAACTATGATTTGAAGTCGATTACAACTACAAAATGTATTAAAGTTTGTAAGAGAGTAATGTTTGGGGAAGCACCCTCTAAAATGAAGCAGTGAGTAGCAGCAGTTAAACTGATTTGTTGCAACATGCCACAGCTACATTTGGCGCGAGTCTTAGTACGCAGCTGCCAAGTGGCATATGTATGTATGTATGACTGAAATAGTCACATTTGGATAGAAGTGATCATGAAATGTGTATAAGACATCGGTATATAATATATCACTGCTGACACCTTTTTATGAACTGCCTGTATAGTATATAACTGAAATCACACTTTATTTATCACATATTAATAAATGAGCACACACATATAAAATATATTTGCCCAAAACCCATATTGTTGCCAGCTCAATCTATTGTCCGAGAGCTCCACATCATTGACTTTTGTTGTGACAACAAAAAAGGCGCTAAATGTGCGTTGAGAAGAGTACACACGCATATATAGATACACACATCATTTATTCCTAACTCACTATATTATTTTGGCACTAAAGTCAAAAGGGACATGAAAACCATTCGTTGTCTCATTATCACCTATCGAATGCGCACATTGTTTGCCGCCATCAACACTTTAACCAAAGACGAGACAGGACCTCAATAGCTGTGCAACAAAGCAATAGTAACAACAATCACCAAAAACATTAATATTATTTTGTCTCATGGGTTTGTTACCATTTATCCTCGCTCAACATTATCACTTATGCTGGTTTGTCGCTATTGTCTAGAAATTTGTAACAGCACTTTGACTTTGTGAACTAATAACTGTACGCTTGAGTGAACGGAGTTACAAAAAGTTGTTGGTTGGTTGTAGGATATACAAATAAATCTACGCTGCAAGTACGAAAAGGGTGGTAAGATGAAATGAAATTCGCATCTTTAAGGGGTTATATACGGTTAGAATTTTCAAAAACACGATTTTTTTTATTTTATTTTCTTAATGCACATAATGTATATATAAGAATACACAAATATTTAAAAGCAAAAAGGTATTAATGATTACGGTTATATATATTAGCTTTCCATTCTTTGTTGTTGTTGTACCAAACTTTTGTTTTTGTTGTTGAATTAAAAAAAAATATAAATTTAAATAAATTTAACATACATATTTATTTTTCACTTCAAAATTTAATTTTTTGTTGTTGTGTTGAATTGCTATATTTGCTGATTTTTTGAAGACTCTTTGGTTGTTCTTGTAATTTTTTTGGAATTTTATTTAATTTTTGTTTCCATATTTAATTTTTATTTTAGCCCTCTATCTATTTTTGTTGTTGCAGTGCAGATCAGTTTAAATTGTTTTTAGTCTCTGCTTTTATTGTTGTTGCATTCGTTTTAGTTGTCAACATATCTGCTCTTAATTTTCTTTTCTATAAATATATTTTTTGTTGTTGATTTACATTTAAATTTTTGAACTCCATCGTCTTTTGCATACCATGCTGTTTTTGTAATTTTTGAATTTTTTTTATATTAGTTTTTTGTTCACAGCCGTTCCGTTTTCCATGCGCATTCTTTTTTTGGTTTTAAAATTTTAAAATTTGTTGCAACTTTTTGGATATTTGTTGTTGTATTTTTTGTTTGTTTTTGTTGTTGTTTCATTTTTTGTTTGTTTTTGTATTTCTTGTAATCTTTTGTTTTTGTTTATTTTCCAATTGTGTTATGTTTACTAGTACTTAGTGTTCCGCGTTTTTTCTTCTTTTTTGTTGTTGTAAATTTTTAATTTTTTTTGTTGTAGTTGTCTTAATTTGCTGTTGTTTGTGTACCGTGTTTTTTCTTCTTTTTCTGCTTTTTTTGTTGTTGTAATTTTCTAAATTTTTTAGTGTAGTTTCACTTATGCTTGTTTAGTCTATATTGTTGTTCTTTTAGCATTTTTATAAATTTTTTAATATGTTTGTTGTTGCACTCGCTGCCATATTTTTTAATTTTTTTACATTTTTCGTATTTTTATATATATTTGTTGTTGTACTTCTTTTTCTGTTGTTGTTGTTACATTTTGTTGTTATTTTTTCTTTTGTTGTATTATTACTTGAGTTTTTGTTTTCCATCTTCTTTCGTTTTTTCACACCACTCTGTGGCATGCACTCTGTTATTAGCTTGCAACATGCGTGTACTGTGCATACATAAAATGCAACAATGTTGTTGTTGTTATTGCTGACTGTTGTCACTCGAACAAATTTATTGATTAATGTTTAAGCGCTAGACAACAAAAACAACTACCACAAATACAAAGGCTGCTCCTTTAGACATTGTGGCATGCAACAAACAGTGCCGATTTATGTTTGGACTCTCACACGCGTGTATTTGTAAGTACCATATATAAATGCACACAATGTGCGTCGCTCGTAAATTATCGCCGGCTTTAAGTGTTGTGACATTTGTTGAAAGTGAAAATAATCAATGCTTTTCAAATACGTTCGCACACAGACACACACACATGTACACAAACACTCAAACACATGCTTTAGAAAGGAAAATACAATAACAAATAGACACTTCATTTCGTTGCACGCCACAGTAGCGCTTTTGTTGAGTGCGTGTCGTCTGCCACAGCCAGCTGCAACGGATTTGCAACAATAAACAGTTCATTATATTGCTATAAATTTTGTCTTACTTTAGTTAGGGTTTTTAGAATTTATTTCAGTTTTGGTTTTCTGGTGGGTCAAAATTTCGTTTTGTGAAATATAAACCAAAATCAATTGTTGCGATTTTGTTTTTGTAATTTTCTTAAATTTATAATTGCAAACGATTTTCTAATGAGCACTATCGCACGCCCAGGTGTTGTGAAAATGATTCGGGAAGTTAGTTATAAATATAGAAATTGATTCGCTGCACTTCAACCAGATTCAACAAGCATCGATTTCGTTTATGCAACTTAGACGATCAATTTTAAAAGAGTAGATGTTGTTTTATCATAAACCACGGTAGTTGAAGCTAGGGAAAGAGGAAAGGGTCAGTAGGAAAGCTCACTGGCAGTAAGTGCTCAGGCACAATAGACCTAAGGTCGCGGTGCATTCCTCGTCTATTAATCAAGTGATCAGGCTTCGACGTACGAGAACTCTGGAGAGTTCAGTTCAAAACGATACCAGAAACAAATCGTTATTTCCAGAAAAATACAACTGCTTATATAATTTTATGCAGGTTACTGTAGCTACTGCGGTTTGGATACTGTTCCATGGATATGTTTCGCATCTGTGACTAAAGAGTAGATATACTAGAGCACATACTTCTGGATTTCCCCGAAATCGTAAGACGAAGAAATCAGGCTATCAGACAATTAATAACAATATTTATCAAATTTCAATCTATACCAATCTATCTTTGCCGTGGTCTTTGAAATATTAGGCTTTATTTGTTTGTTCACTTTTATATGGACCGAGTTCATTCTTCGACCCAGCGCCAATTGTTCACTTCTTTCGATTATTTGCGATAATTCAAAGTTAAAAGTAGACAATTCCTTTTCCACTTGTACTGACAAAAAGTTATTGCTTTTAGCCCTTTCATCAGTAATTATAATGGCCGTTAGCTCCTTATAAGAGTAACAAGAATAAACCACCAGTCATTTTTTGTTTGGTTGAATCTTGAGCTTTCAAGTTACCTAGAGGCATCTATTCGAACGGTCTGAAGTTGGTTACATTGCCGGACCTTGTATATTTTCTCAGCTGAAACTAGATGCCTTAAATAAAATCTATGCTAGTTTGAATGTGTTGATGTATTACATGAAGTTTCGACTTTAATACACAAAAACTTGTATTCTTTATATTGTCTATAAAACTTTTTGAAATATATTTATAAATTTGTTGCATCTTCTTATGATATTAGTGCTATTTAATCTATTATATGAAGGATATGATTCAATGATTATAGCCAGCTTAAAATTAGTAAACATTAGTATTTATTAGTATGCCAAGCCAATTGTTAGTGGAAACTACCCATAACTACATTCGTTATAATCCAGGTAGCGCTAACCAAATGTTTAGTAAAAGCTACCCATAACTATACTCCTCGTTATCCAGATATAGCTAACCAATTGTTAGTAATTAGAAGCTCTCCATAACTATATTAATCAGCTTGAGCAAAAGCAGTTGGATATACTAATCTCACAAAATATCCTCAAAAATTCCTCTTTTAATGATGTCTCCTAATATAGCGGATCAACGGAGAAGCTGCGGCAAGATATTAATCTTCATCTAATGCTGAGTACTACTTGATGTGTATGGAACCTCCAACGCTGCTTTCCGTTGTCATAATTTAAAAAAAAAAAAAAAACTTGCTTAATATTGTTATTCTTTATTTCTTATATTTATATAACATTCCTGCTCTTATTATCCATTTAGTTGGCGATTCAGTCGAAAAAAGAGCTTAAAAATTATTTGTATACAAAGCATAGAAATCTAATCTAAATTTGATTTTATTACCGCTTAGACCGAGTCATAAAAATCTTTATCACCGCAAAGCATAATTTGCATATCACCTACTCTCTGCTACACGCTCCGTTTATTACTTTTTAAACAAAGTATTTTTGCATTTACTTAAAATCGTATAAAACCCAGATCACAACAAGTTGAAATCGAAAAATAATTATGATAAGCTCTATAAATATTTATGAATACGAAAACTGTAGCAGTGAAACTGTGAAATCACCGAAAATTTGCATAAATATTTATTTGAAAACCCATAAATTTCATTCAACAACACGAAATAGACTAATTTCGGATAGCTTTACTATCGATAATTCCAAATGCGTACAAAAATATTTAAATGCAAATAAAACAAATGCATTCAAACTTTTTGTATTCAAAATGTGTGGCAATGAGTTAAATCAACAAATAGATATACATATATACTCGTATATAAATAAATATTTGACAAGGCGATTATGAATGAAGTCATGCAATAAAATTATTAATTTTTTGCGTTAACAAATTATTCTGGTTCTAGTTCAATTATTTGGAACTTTGTCTGCATATATACCCAGCAGCAAAGTCAACTACTTTACTGCGTTTTCCTTGCAGTAGTATTTTTTACTTGTTAATATCGTATGAATCTAACTTTAAGGTTTCGGTCAGAAATATACCAGACCGGTGATTGAAGCAGAAGGAACGCGCAGCAACGCATGAGGCTGCACTTAGGTCACATTGTGTCCAATTTCGGGTGGTAACTAAATTAAGCCTTTCCCAGCAACTCAGTGGATTTGGTAAAAAAGGTGAGTTTTTTCATCTAACTGCTTAATGTCTCTTATCTTGGAACATTGGGAGCCGTGGAATATATCCCGTCTTCCCCTCTGAAGTCGGGATATACGCATATACATATAATGTTAAGCGTATCATCATCCCCCGCGCATGCTTTGTATTTCGCCGAGTCCATTTTTCCAATTTTCTGCCGCTTGGCTGGCCACTAGAAGGTTTTTGTACTTGAACCATTTTCTCTACTGAGGAATGAACATTTCTTATGTATCTCTTTTTTTGTTCCAGTTCACTCTAAGTTCCTATAATATGATACATAGGGCATATATATATTAGGTCTGGCTCCAAAGACCTAAAATCATGAACCGACTGGCTAAAAGTAATACATCAAACTTCATATGTATACATATTCACCGTATGTCGAATATAAGCTCCAGATACTTTGTTAATGTAGTTTTCAATGTACATGTTATTTCCAGGAAGCTGTTCCGTTGGAACTAATCCAGAAATTTAATGCTGCACCATATATTAGTATGTGATAGATAACACTTGTGTAGCGCGCTACAAATTTGAGGACTGAGTATGAGTCTTGGTCTTTAAGCATAAATATGTCATCATATTCTGGTGCTGCTACGGTGGAATATCTCCCAAAGGCTTGTCTTCTAGTTAATGTTGTGGTTGGCCAGCATCAGCAATATGAACTTCGTAGACAGTTCCAATTAGTTAAAAGTCGCAGTCATATACTATTCAAAAAAAAAAAGAAAATACAAAACAAGAAAAAACGTTAACTTCGGCTGCAACGATAGTTTTTGCCTTATATGCTGAAGGATAATATTGTGGGCAGTTCCAATGCCCTCTATCGGAGAGAATATTGTTTAACTGTTTTTCCAAGCCTTCTAAAGCACTCTGCTGGTACAATTTTGCTCCAGCTTAAACCCCGTTTTACCGAACTGAAGAGGTTTAATGCCTTAATAAAGGACTCTCCACCAAACCATTACAGCAGCTGGTTAGTGACACCTTTCAAACCTTGACAAAAACATTATTTGCGTTTTTGGAAGTCTTTGCGTAAACTTTGTCGTTTTACTTGTGAAAAACTTCTTTAACAGTGCACTTTTTTTTTTATCTGTAAAATGAGATTTTTAAGGTCGTTGCGGATTCCAATTTCACTTCAAGCGCGTTGTCAGCAGATGATCAGTTGAAAACCGGTAGACTTTCTTGTGGAGGTCATCACGAATAAGTCTTAATATTAATCTGGTCCATTGTTAGTAACCAAAAGTAAAGAATTTGTCCCCGCTGTACACATTGCAAACTTTATAACAGAATTTATAGCACAACTTATTTGTATACTTTAAAGCTTTTCCGACGTTTCCTGCTGGATGTTACGAGTACAAATTTCGTAGCAAATTTAATATACCCGGTATGAAAAATTCCTCTAGATCCGAATTTTATATCACCAATCAATATGCGAGAGCGATCCATTATCTACGCAGTCTACAAAAAAGCACACACAGTTTTTAGAAAAGTCGACTTACTTTCCAACATATCTGTTGTAGTTTAGCACGATGCAACTGATTCAATGATGTTTTTTTGACCAGAAAAAAAATTAGTTTTCTGGTGACCAGAAATGTAGAACTACGTGGTGGAGATGAACTCCTCTTTCAATAAAGAGTTCGGCCCGACGAATGACTTTTATAAATTTTGAAATAAGATGAAGTTGCAAGGAACAAATTACAAGGAGAAAGGGTCGTTGGGTCGAAGCTCATCCCCTAACACAAGCTATTTGGCCGTGGAGAGCGTTGAGGTATAAAACGTTGCGTTATCAAGGCTGAAAATACATTTTATTAAACTAAAAAGGATAACGAAAGAATGACTTTTCGGCCAAGGGAACAGTATTCACTTGCTTCAAAGCAAGTTTATAAGAACTGAACTTTCGGTCTGTATGAATTTATTACACTAACTGCTTTTGCATATATTTTTATTTGTGACACAGCATCTAAATGCATACTTTCACACACAATCTACTCACTAATAAAAAGAAACTCGAAGAATACCTTAAAAATCTGGAATGCACAAAAACTAGTGCGACTGTGATAATAAATAAATAAACTTAAGCTATGATAATTACACAAAAAAATTGCGGCGCTTTTAGGTTAGGCAGTTGCCAGCGCATGCGCCACATAAGTAGGCAAATGCGCATACCAACCAACTTTGGAATGCCGCAAATCTGTGCAGAGCAGCAGCAGCGCCACCAACACTCACGCAAATCGCAGGATAGAGTGCTGGAGCAGTAATCTCGGTATTAGTCGCTTTTATGCATGCGAATACAAATGCGTGGCTTAAGCTGCCACACCATATACAAACGCGCGCAGCAAGTGTATGTGGCAAAGCATTCTTTTACCGGCAAGCTGCATGCTGCATGCCAGACGCTATTTGATGGCTGCCTAACAGACGATTGCCCGAAATGAGGAGACCAACTGGCTCGCCAACTGTCTACCGACTGTCAAGGCAACATGGGCAGCTTGCGGCGTGCGCGTCATCAACATTGCTACAGATTCGTCAAATGTCGCACCATACAGGCAAATATAGCAGCCGATTGCCGGTGCGGTGTCTAGCGCGGCTTCTCCGTGGCGCGGCGCGGCGCGGTAAGCGAGGTTTGTACGCCGCGCGCGGTTTCTACGACGCGGTGTTTGGAAGACGCACTGTGTGGACAGCGCGGGTAGTTTACGGTGCGCGGTTGGTACGACGCATGCGTGCACGTTGCGCGGCGGCGTTTTCTGCATGTGCTGGCGCACTGCGTACCGTGTGCGATGTTGCAACCAGCCAGCGCGACATGCCACGGACGCGGTAGCGGCAATGCAATAGCGCGCTGAAAATGGTAACAAACAATTACATAAATTTATGCGCGCAACACTTTAAAGTAATTTCATTTCAGTTATTTTTCTCTTATTCCAACGCTCTCCATGTGTGCTTTTCGATTTTCCTCTGGCTTTTCAACTGCGCTGTGTTTATATTGCTACACAAAAGGCAAGGCAGCAACATGTCGCGCAGTACATGTTGCGCTGCAAGGCATACTTTTGTAGACGCTGCATTGTTTGCTATTTGTTGTTGCGGGCGAACGTGTTAAGTACTAGGCGCTGCTGTTGGGGCGTGTTGCCGCTTTTGCCACTGATACAGATAATGCCACGTCAGAGCGCACAAATATATCACTGCCTGGCACGCTAAGTGTTGCCGATGCTGTTTGCTGTTTTTGTTGCTGTTGTTGGTTTTATAAGTAAGTGTTGTTCGCCTACTCGTTGCACCCATTTAGGGGCAGTGGACAATTTCGCGCACAACAAGGCGATAAGTAATCAGTTGTGTGATCGGTCAGCTGTTTGTTGCAAGCACGCTGTAATTGTAGGTGCCATAAAGTGTGCGCATGTTGCACGTTCAACATTGATTAGTTCTAGCCATAAGCGTAATGGTGGCAAGTGTGTACACTTTTTGTAATTGAAATTTTATGGCTATACTTGCCACTTACTAAAGCAGCAACAAAGTGTCATAAGTGGCACATGCCGCACAGATATATTAATTAAAGTAATACGCAGTTAACGCAGTCCACTTATTGCTTAGACTGTCTGCTAACGTTTGAGCACAGATTTTTTCTGCCTTTTCATGCCACATCTGCTTGTTGTTGTTTGATTTTACTACGCTGATAGCCAGACTTTCTTAAATCTCTGCGCATCATTAGAAAGTGTTCGTTCTTTTAGCGGCCTCATTTGGCTATCGTGATGCACAATTTAACGCAGTTCAAAGTCCAACTTGCGCAGTGAACTATAAATGGCATGGGATTCCCATGTGGCAAGTTCGTTTATGCAGCTTGCGTAGTTATGCTTGTATTGCACACGTGCTTCGAGTAAATTTGCTGAAAATGACTTCAATGCTTAGGGTCACTGCGACGATGAATTGATGCTGCCGGCGGTAAAGATTCCTTCAGTTTAATTAGAAGTTGAGTTGAGCACAAAATTCATATTACCACGCTTAGAATACCTTTTCAAGCTACATTTTTTGCTATTTACATTTAATAGACTGTTTTTATACGCAAGCAAAATATCGTGTCAGTTATTGAGATATGGAAAAAATCTACTGAGAACTCGAGCTCCATACAATTTTCTACTATTCATTTGACAGAAGTATGTGGAACCTGATTTTCAAGAACTAAGCTACATTTATAGCATACTAAGACAGCTTTTTGACTTTTTATATGGTCCGCATCAACAACCTCCAATATTATAGCCGGTTCAATTTTGGATGAAATATGACTTTTAGAGGTTGGAGCGACATTTTAACAATAGCTTGTTGATTATCATGGCTCCAAATGCCACAATTCTGTTTATTAACGTATCCGATCACCGAATAGTGAGCTTCATTCCTGAGCAAAATACGCACAAAAAATTTCTTGTTAAAATAGGGATCTTCCGGAGTAAGTTTGTTTATTATGAAATGGCATACCAAATTGAGTATAAATCAGGTTACAACCATGTAAAAGACCAACTCTGTTAAAAACATTGCGTCATTGAAATCCATTGATCTAAATAGAACACTCGTTATAAATTGGTTCAGATTTTTCTATTTTTAGAAAGTTATCTGAGCCAAAACGACAGTGACCATGCATACATATGCACATGTTCCAGTTGCAGTCTTTACATTTTTAACACAGAGCTGGAGTAGATTTTCCACAGAAAGCCATAATTTGATATTAATACATTTTTAAATCTGTTGAACCAAATGATTTCGAGTCTAATATACAAGTAAATACTTATTCCACAAGACTTTTGCTCGATAGTGGTTTCCGTTCTCTATTGTACTGAAACAATAATCTAGCAATTAGACTGGGGATATAAGATAGGATGTATTAGAAATTTTAGTAGTATGAAGAGCACTTTATATCGACCAAATATTTCAGAAAACTGAATTTAAATCTAATAACTAAGTATAACATAAAACGGAAGGTTATTACTCAGTCTATCGATGATCGGATAACTGATACATTTTTCAACTCTCTTTGGAAACTGATTACTGTAGAGAGGCTGAAACGTATTTGTAAACGGAAGGGAACCGATTAATTAAATATAAAAAATCTTACAGCAATCTGTAAACCTATTGTTTACTGTTATTATAATAGGTTGTCAAGAAAGTCTTGCGGTATTTTCGCTAGTTGGCGCTGAAAGCGCGTAGTTCCAGTTTTATTCGTCGCATCGGGTCATGCTATACCTTTTTGGAAAGCTCATTTCACGCGCTAACACGTGTTTGATTGATTGTCGTTTCTTTTAAATCGTTCGTGAGTTATAGCGTCGCAAACATGGAGCAAAATAAAGAGAAAATACGGCATATTTTACAGTAATACTACGATAAAGGCAAAAATACATCTCAAGCCGCCAATAAAATTTTTGCAGTTTATGGACCCGATACAGTTTCCATTTCCACCGCACAACGATGGTTTCATCGTTTTCGTTCTGGTGTAGAGGTGGTCGAAGATGCGCCACGCTGCGGAAGGCCTGCCGTCGAAAATTGCGATAAAATCGCTGAATTGGTCGAAAGAGACCGGCATACTAGCAGCCGTAGCATCGGTCAAGAGCTGGGCATGAGTCATCAAAAATTCATTTCAATTTCAATAAAAAAAAAATCAATAAAATACCGCAAGACTTTTTTGACAATCCATATACTTACACTAAACAGGGTATATTAAATATTATAAGACCCCGAAGAAAACGTCAGGGATCGTAACGTACATATATTTATATAATGTATGTATATGAATGATGAGCTGAGTTTAGCCATGTCCGTCAGTAAAGAAATTATTTGTAAAAGACTACAAGATGATAATAAAACGATGTGAGAGCTCAAAATTTCGGAACTAATGAACTACGCAGCTCAGGAGGAATATAATATTATATTACCTCTTACTTTTTAGCATACCCTGGCCATTGATTTAATTTCGAATTGTCAGTTTTAAACGTGACATTACCTAAGTAAAACTCATAGAAAGTCGATAAATTGTATTTTCAAAAAAGTTGTAGATTCATTAACTAAAATGCTAAGAGAGGCAGACGCATTTGAACTCCTGCAATATACATTTGATTGATATTAAAACTTCCTTGAGACCCTTTCAGAGTCCTATGTGGATATCAAGTCCAAATTGTTTAAATTATTTGCCGTTGAAGTGCAGCCTTTTCACAAGAGCATTATTGAGTAAATTTAAGCTGGAAACAGCCTTCTACATAAATAAGACTCTTTTCGTTCTTTCTTAAAGAGTAATATGTCTGAATATTTTCAAGTAAGTGCCGAGAAATCATTTGAACTGAATTAATTACTAAAATATTCGACATACTCGTTAGGTAAGAACAAAGCAATTACTCACTATAGGTTTGACATAAATATGATAGGAACACTCGATTTTTTACAATATGATGTTCAATTACACACTCCCTAACACTGCTTGAGTGGTAATATGAAAATAATGAAAAATATTGCTTGAATATAAATATTTTCCCAGTTTAATGGATAGTATTTTTAATTCACAGCTTCAAAGGTGTGGACAGCGCTGGCCGGCGAAAGATAATTTGAACTCAGTACTGCCAGATATGGGCTCTAGACATCAACAAGATAGCAGTAAATTGTTTCAAATTCAAAATTTAGTCCAAAATGTCATACATTGATCATGAAAGTTTTCAGCGAGATTTGAGAAATGCCTTCCATGGACTTTCTTGTGAATTCCAAGCAAAATCATTGCAGAATATTTTTGCCTCATTACTATACATAATTACCAGTACAGTTAATCAGCTTTAACATTTAAGTCAATATGAGCATTTTAAGCTCTACCACAATATAATACTTCCTCTGTTTGACAACTCATAAAACTGCCTGCCACATCGACAAAGCTCTAGCAGGCTAAATTGAACTCATGTTGTCTAATAGGCAACTACTACTCTAACCTAACTCATTACATAACTGTCAAAGTGCCAATGCTAATCGCCATAATGTCAGAAAAAAAAAAACAATTAAATATTCCGATTGCAAAGCTCTAGCGTAAAATATGCGTTTATGCTCCAGAAGAGCTGATAACTAGTTGAAGAGAGTCACGAACATAAGCATCTACGCATCCAGCAAATCTCTGACATAATTTAAATGCAAAGTCAAGTTAAGCTCTTGCAGCAAGATTTGTCATTTCGACTGTTGCTGACGCTTTAGCTGACAGGCGTAAAAAATTGACTTGCAATATGCTTATAGATGTGTGGCAGAATGAATCGGAGCTTAGTTAGATTTGCTAGTCTTAACTTGTTGCAGTTCTTGGGTATCTTATTTTTGTGATGCATATAATATGGTTGTTGTATAGAAATGCTTGGAAAATATGCGGTAAATTGTTTAGGAGTAGTTGTCTAATCGGTAGTATATTCTTCATTGACATCATCAGTACCAAATTCACAATTAAGGAGCAGTCCCAAATACTGGCATGCTTAGAAACTGGAATGCCAACGAAAAATATCAACGAGAATGAAAAGAAATAAAAATGCAATTGAAAATTTTCTAAAAGATTCCAAAAACTATGGCAAAGCACTCTTGTTTAGGGGTCGACCACCTTTAATAAAAGAAAGGGAAGTGCGACAAATTAGGCGTTGAACAGTAAATAGGAACGTAAGGCCTTCGAAAATTCGGTGTCAATTGTCTCTTCCAGTAATTACTCGACGCGTCCAACAAGTCCTGAGAGCTGATAACACCATACGATATGAAAAGAGTAGTGCTAAACATAGACTTTTGTAAAGACACAAGTTGAGGCGACTTCAGTTTGCAGAATAGTACTTTTTTTTGGACACGGAAAGGCAATCCGTCATATTTAGTGTCGACAAAAGGTATAATTTAGATGGGCCCGATCAATATTACTATCGTGATATTCGTCGTAAGAAAAACACGATACACGATTCGATAGAAGCTTTCATAGAGGATAGCTTATGATTTGAGTCGCATTTGGACATCATGGATGACTTCAGTTTGTTCTGTGTCACACAAAATTAACTCAGATAAATACATAGAACTTCTGGATAACGTGTTAGTACAGTCTGGTGAATAATATTGGGGTGAAACGCGGACTTCTCAACACGATAACGCACAAATTCATATGTAAAGCTGCGCCTACTCAAGGCTTTTTGGAAAGCAAAAACATTGATAAATTGGCATAAATCCGGACCTAAATTCCATCGAAAAACTAAGGGACATTTTATTCAAGAAAGTGTATGCCAATGAGGCCAAACATTATTGGAATTGAAAAGAGCAATCCAAAAGGAATGGACAAATTTAGCTTTGTCTTTATTGCAATGCCATTTCGTATATCTTCAGTAATAAATAACAAAAAACAAAATAAAACCAAACATATGCACTATTAAACTGAAAAAGAGTTAATTGTTCCATATAATTATTTTGCAAAAAATTAATTTTGTTTTTTTAATGATGTAACAGGTTCTTCAATAAGTTTTGTCATTTGATAAGAAAAACACAATTTTATGATTCAAAATACATTACTCCAAAGATCCTCCAATCTGTGGATCCCATCCCTGAAGTGAGAATCCCGAGAGTCTGCAAAATACTCTTCAACAGCCGCTATGATCTCTTAATTTGATGAAAAATGCTTGCCTCGCATACATTTTTTGAGTTCTGGAAACAAATGGAAGTCGCTGGAGGCCAAAGCTGCTGAATACGGTGGATGCTCCAACAATTCAAATTTTTATAAATCGAATTTAGCCATTGTCAAAATGCTCCTGTGACACGGCGCATTGTCCTGATAAAAATTTTTTTTTTTTCTGCAAACCGAGCCTTTTTTCACGAATTTTTTACTTCAACTGGTCCAAGAGGTTGTAATAATCAGGATCATGGTGATAGACCCAAGTCTCATCAATATTGATCAATCGACGCACAAAATTCATTTTATCTTTTTTAAAACGCTCCAAATGTTGCTGAGAACGACGCATTCGATAGTGTTTTTGTTCCATTATTTGCGAATGCGGCACCCATTCTGCACACAGCTTTCTAAAACCCAAAATTTCATTTAATATATGGCTCACACTGCCTAATGAGATGTGTAGAGCCTCTACTAAACCTCCAAAACCATATCCCGTATTTTGGCTATGATTTCTGGTGTTGATCCGCTTTTTGGAAGTCTATCATGTGGATCGTCTTCAAGGCTTGTACGACTACGTTTGAATTCAGCAACCTATCTTCCCACTGTTCTAATTGTAGGTGAACCGATAGTTATTTTATTGTCCAATATTAAAACAATATATATACTATCTAAATTTTGAGGTTTTTCACCTCATTGAGGTTTTCCCAAAAACTTAATTTTATTGAAATGAACTTGGAGTTCGAATAATAAAGGCAATATAGCATTATAAATATTAAAATTTCTAAATGGCCATAGTAAGTCTTGGAAGCCAATTGATTATATCGAGTCATTGTAGTCATGTACTGCCAATATTTTCTCACATTTATTAACATATGTATATATTCTTGCAACACGACCTTCTTATACTATAAACATAAATAACTAAAAAACTTTAATGATATTTATTTATTTAATTTTTATGCTAGTCTATAAATTACCTTCATCCAACACAAAAGCAATCTTGTACACATGTTGCTCCTTAGATATTTGACTGCTTCATTAAGTTTTATGTGGCAGACACCTGCAATTTATTATAATTGTAAACAATTTTTGCATAGCAATATTCTGCATATGTTTCTCACCTGGAAAAATGTTGATAGTATCATAACTATACAGGGTGTATCAATGAGCGAATGTTCGCTGATCAAATTAATCAAAAATACTACCTTATACCTCAATATCTAGGCTATTTTTCTTAGTAGTCGCTTAGCAAATTCTATAATCTTCTATCATAAGACAAATTCGAACATATCTTTTATGCAAATAATAATATTAAAATTCTCTGACGCTCGTTTCAACTGGTCATTATCCTTCGAAAGAGATACCGTGCGCATGTCAATCAAAGTGAATTAAAATATCAACTAAGCTAATTATTTTAGTACTGTTAAATTAGCAGACCAGATTTTAACATTTTGAACATAACTAAAACGAGTGAGATTCACTGACTGCTTAATGGCTGCTCCATCGGTTCCGAATACACTAAAGTATGATATCGCAATGAAATTTAGCCAAAAGAATTCCAGCTTCGCAAGTTGCCTAAAAAACACCTGGCATCATTTTCATCTTGATAATTGATTCAGTCTACTAAAGCTCAGTCAGTTATGTATATCGTAATTGTTGATTCAGACTGCTAAAACTGAAAGAGAAAACAAGCTCAGCAAAAAAGCTTTATTAAATAACTGCAAAAAATTTCATGTGCTTTCTAAGGTACGCTTATAGTTTTCAAAAGAAAAAAACATTTTAGAAAAGCTTACAAAGCTTTTTTCGGAGCTTTTCTAATCAGCATTTTTAAAGCTCCAGAACATCACACCACAATGGTATGCAAGGTAGTTGATTCAGCTCACTAAAACTCATCCAGCTTAAACTCTGTAAAGTGTGAAAATTAGTTATGAAATAACGCTCGACAGAAAATTTAATTTTTAAGCTCAATTACATACCAGACAATTTTTCTAAAACATTATATTCGTTGCCTAAGATACTTTACGAGCTTTCACGAAAAAGGCATATAAGTGAAGCTTAAAATAAAAGCTTTTTGTTTGCTAAACAAGTACTGAAACAAAACCGAACAAAAAAGCTTTAGTTAAAAGCTTCACTTAACACAAAAGCTCCAAGTAAAAGTTTTGTAAGCAAGCTCCAGCAAATCGATCTAAGACGTAATGTTACTAAAATATATCCAACTTTTGGCCAGTAAAGCAATTTTAATTAGTTTTGATATAAAGTTTATTAGAATAGTTAAAAGAGAAGCTTTATAGGCAAGTTCTAGCACACCAAGCCAAAAAGTAACGCAAGATGGTCCACACATCATACTAGAATTCAGCCTTAAAAAGTGTATATGAATAAAACAATCTCTGCAATAAAGCTCTATAAAACATGCATTTGTACCATCGGTTAAATCTCAGTAAAAACTTCATTCTTATTACTCTACGAAGCTTTAATAAGAAACTTAATATGAAAGCTCTTAATAAACAGTTTAAAGTTTAAACTTAATATGAAAGCTCTTAATAAAAAGTTTATAAATAACCCTAATGCGAAAGCTTTAAAAAGCTCAACTAAAGAAACTCGTGTCAAATACTCATATGATACGTGCTTTGCTTATTAAGGCACCTTTTATAAATTTTACAACTTTATGTTCAAATAAAATATGAAATGTGAAAAAATAAAAACAAAAATAACTCAAAAGCTATAATTTTTGCGCATAATTACATATTGAACGTCCATTCAAGTTCTTCATTGTTGTTTGTGCTTTCACGATCTTTACGTTTTTATACGGCATGAAAAGACTACAAGCGAGGCAGCGCGATAGTCGCAAAGTCCACTTGTCAATCAACGACAGCACGAGTGGTGCAATAGCTTCGAGTTATTTATTAATAAATATAAATATAATAAAAACAACAACAAAAGTAAACTTTTTCACTGAGAAGATAGTCGAGTGTGTGCATAATATGCCATCTGGGTCAGCTGTTGTGTGTCATAGTGACTGATTAGCTTACTGACTTACTGCCACCACCAGCCGCGGCTCATACTTCCCAGGTTTTCGGGTTGGACTGAGAACTGCAGTGGGTGACTGCTGAAATTGGCTTATTCTCCTGGCTGCCTCACTGTCTCCGTGACTGATTGCCTGCTTGACCAACTGACTACCTGACTATTCCATTCTCACATTTTCGCACTCAAGTTGCTTGGCAGTGACCGCTGGTCGGCATTTAGTGCTCATTTGTCGGTTTATTTTGTTTGATTGGCACATTTTCTTGATTGCTACGCGCTTAGCTAATATTTTTCAACGCTTAGCTAAACAACAAAAGCACACTTGCAATAAATAAATAGCAGCGGCGCACACAAAAATTCGTTGCTCTTCCTCTTCTCTTCCTCTTATTTTTTCAGCTTCTCTGTAGCCGTATCTCTAACACACTTATCTATGACTAAAATCTGTTATTTTTCTCAACAATCTTTTGCCAGTGTTTTGCAGAGAATTTTCTTTTTTATTTACGTTGCTTTTGTTGTTGTTGCAACGATGGTACGCATGCAATCTGGCGATTAACTTGGAATAAAATTTTGTAGGCGTTCGAGTTCAATAGGTTAAATGACTTCACCTCGCTGTACCTGGCACACTACGGCGCACGTACGCACACTCATACACACACACATAAAAACACATACATTGTAGGACACTGGTCTATGGAACTTAGAATAGAAACATATACTAGACTTAGGTAATGGCAAAATGATCATAAATTGCGAGTTTGCAAAAATTATGGTTTTCTGGCAACTTATGCATCAAGCTCATGAAGAACTCAAACAGTGTGTAGTAAACAGTACTATTAGTAAGAAAAGTTTTTTAAGCGATCTTTATAAGCATACTTGTATTATATGTACCACTGTCAAAGTCAGTGAAGAGCTAAGTCCTCTATCAAATATATATATGGTCTATTAAAAAAATGTCATCACTTTCTTTTTCATTTAATTGAAGACTTTTTTAGTACTGTTGGAACTAACTAGTTTAGGTGAAATGTGATAAACTGCGTTTTATACGATAAGTTGTTAGCATATCGAAAGAAATTTCACAGTGTCACTCTTCTAAAAGTTCGTGGTCCTATAGGCAAAAACTTTGATAGTCGATATTCATAAGCCTCTCTTGAGTCGCATTTTTCACCAGCAAAACCATTCGTCTTAGAAAGAAAGAGGCAGTAATCATTTGACAACTGATTCAAAGTACTAGGTGGATGCATAAAACCCTTCCAACCAAAAATTTGGGATCTTCTGGGGAGTCAAAATCGATCTGTGTGGCCTGAATGGTCTACGATGAAGCCCAATTCCACTCCTATTGGCCAAAGGTGGTCACTTTTGGCCTATTGCTTACTTCAATACTAAAGCCGTCTATTGGGAGAAATACATAAATTTTCATTCCCCTCGAAGATAACATATCGATCGGTTGCTGATATCGGAAAAAAAAGAAAATCCATAAGAAAAGAGCCATTCACTTTCTGTGTGCAGAACTACGCAAATATTCGCAGACGACATCGCCATTATCAGCAAAATTAGCCCCGTCCTGTCCAAAACTTTCGCTGATATTGAATTGGCCAATTCCGCCTCCAAATAAATGAAAACGAAACTAAACATTTGATGATTTTCAAAAAAAAACAAAAAAAACACAAACAACCGTCAAAAATGAAAATTTACCACAACGCATTTGAAATTGTGAAGCTTTGGGCATCGAACTCAGCAGAGTTAACTCCACTAGCCTGAGTATCAAAGAAAGATATACTACTGCTTCCAAAAAATTGTCAGACCTATTAATTTAAATTTCGCGCGAAACCCCATACATCGAAATATTATTTTGCTAAGTTGGTATGACTGTCAGTAATATCTGTGCTTAATTCACATGAAAATAATAATTAGTCTTTATACATATCCGCTTGTCTTTCTAGACTACACAAAGGTATTCCGCGATTTCTATGATGAAAATTATTTTGAAATTATTTAACTGAGAAGTTTCATTAAATTTGGTGTGCGAAATAAAATTTCTGATCCCTACACTTGCAGAATGTTGGTAAAAGCCTTCGGTGATAACACTGGTAGACACATAATTTGTGACATGAAAATGGTTAGAGGTTTTTCTAATGTAGTTTGATACCCTAAAGTCAAATCTGCAAACATTGGTTATTCGTGATAATTTTTTCACATTTTCAACTAATAGCGTGCCGCAACCACCAAATTCGCCAGATTTACCTACGCCTAACTTCTAGCTATTCAGCAAATCCACATGATCACTCCCAAAAAGGTATTACTACCAACTTTGCATATTAAATTGGGTTTAAAGAATAATTTTGTTAAGGCTAGGGACAGAAATGGAAGAGGGTTCTTGTATCTGAAAGGAAACTTTTCAAGAGTCAGTAAAGCAAAAATTAAGGAGGGCATATTTTTGGAAAGAAGGGGAGAGAACTATTGAATGATAAAAAAATCCGGCCTGGAGTGCCTTTAAAAGCGTTGTTAAAAATTTTCTTGGAAATGTGAAAGCTGACAATTACAAAGATCTTGTGACTGAACTACTTACTGGATATAAAAAATGGGTTGCAACATGTCTCTTAAAATTCACTTTTTGGAGTCCGATCTGGATTTTTTTCTCAAAAATTTAGTGGCCGTAAGTGACG
The DNA here is from genome assembly GCF_016617805.1 of Bactrocera tryoni. NCBI lineage: Eukaryota > Metazoa > Arthropoda > Insecta > Diptera > Tephritidae > Bactrocera > Bactrocera tryoni. Next base: position 64,971,361 of record NC_052503.1, on the reverse strand, counting down.
AATATGGGGAACGGTTCCACCAAGACATTTCAGTTATGGAGAAACGGTACCAAGGCAAATGGAGTGCCACTTTGCTTGCCGATTACCGCTGGACATTGTTAAGGGATACTCCAAAAACAAAATATCACTAAAAAACATCTACAGTATAATTTTAAGATACTCTTTGGTTAATAAAATAATATAAAAATAATGTACATATCTATCGCTGTTGTTATTAAACAAAAATCCTCATAGCAAAAACCTATAGATGATAGAAAAAATCTGTTGCTATTTTCTGCAATTTTTACATAATAAACACTTTGTTCTGTTCATGTTATAAAAAACAAGTGCATTTTTGTTGACCAGTGTAATTTGGTAAGTTTTTCGCCAGCAAGTGTGTTTGAGAGATCGGACATCAACATCAACTGATGTTCAACATGTCAATAAAATAAAGGAATTGGTGCTTGAAAATCGAGTATTAACAGTCAGAAACTAGTATCGTTGGAATATTTGAGGAATCAGTGAAAACCATTTTGAAATATCATTTGGGCCTAAGAAAAGTTAAAGCACGATTGTTTGAAAATCATTCATTCTTTACGAAATACAGCGTCGCGATTACGTCTGTGAAACAATGCTTTCCGAAATATGTATATTATTACTGGCGATGAATCTTGGACCTATGCTAACGACCCGGAAACAAACGATCAGTCGGTCGAATATCGCGGAAAAAGTGAGCTGAAACCGAAAAACCCGTCAAAGCAGGTCAGAAATTCATATCATATTGACAGTTTTCTGTTATTATTGAAATGTGGTGCACACGACCGGCCTTACTGTCAACAAGGAATACTATTTGCGTGTTATGCGTTACTTGCGTGAAGCTATTCGTAAGAAAAGGCCGGAATTATGGGCCGACAAATCTTGGGTTTGCACCAAATAATGCACCGTTACATACTACACTGATTCTTCATGAGGTTTTCGCGTCATTTCCAACTAATATCGTGCCGCAACCACCATATTCCCTGACTTAGCTCCGTATGATTTCTGGCTATTCAGCAAACTCAACCGCTCCAAGGAAATCGTGTTGAATCGCTACGCGCATTGAAGACTACTCCGACAATTGACTTCAATTCAATTATTTCAATGATTGGAAAAAACGTTAGCACAAGTGTATTGGGGTCAAGTGGAACAACATAGAGTTTGGAGGATAATAAATAGTTTTTAAATTCTGAACAAAGTCTTACTAGTTTTTGCTCAGAGTAAAAGAAAACTCGCTCTCCCCCGTCTTTCCACCAGTATTATGCTAAGAAGCAAAATCTTGGACGCTACTTAAAAAGGAAAAAATTGAAGAGTAATTTTCGAAAGAAAGAACTTAAGAAAACTCATTGAAGGAATAAAATATAATTACAAGTAGCCTATAAGTTGGAAACATGAGCTAGACCAACTTATAAAAGGTGAAAATGGTATACGCTTTATCAAAGCGCAGAGGATAAGATGGCTCGGCGATGTAACGAGTATGGACAACAAGAGAGCGCAGAAGAAATGTATAGTGGCCATAGCATTCAAGCAAGGGAAGACCTCGATCAAGCTGCATTAACGAAATCAAAAAAGACGAACGAAAAAGCTTGGAATTCGAATGAAACCGCAAGTTACTGAGAAGTCTGTAGGTCGCATGTGCAGCAAGTTAAAGCTTTCAAATGGCTGTAGCACCAAAAGATGATGGTGACGAAAATTGTCTCTGTTTATAACTGAGTTCAGTATCTCAAAATTTTTCACAGTTTTGGATAGAGAAGGATTCTGAATAACAACTTTTCCTATTTCAGATGAAATGACAGAATAATATGTATATTTAGTTCCTCCTTAGATAAGCAGAAGTAAGTAAGCTTTGGAATAGTCAAAGACATGTTTTCACTTCTAAACCCTAAAACTGCAATAGAACTTATGTAAAAATTTCAGTTAAGTTAATTTTATTTTCTTATGTCACTCAGCTAGTCCTAAAGATTCCAAATATTTCACATAGCTTTCACTTAACTGACGAAAGCTTCATGGTGAAACTTCTGAGTTGAATGCTTCTTCTCAGGCATATACGCTATATAAATATTTGAGTTCTCAGAATGTTCTTGTTTCCGAAATATATGTAAGTTTATTTCAAAAAATATTTATAATTCATTATTTAAGTTTAGTGAAGACAATTGTTGAGCTGTCGCTTTCATTAAAAGTATCAAAGTATTTCTTACTATTTGTTTTTTTTATACTAAACCAAATGTCCAAATGTATGTTATCTTTACAACTGGTCGATTAGCAATTGCCTTATATAATTATTTTACTGTTGTACAACCACAATTACTTAAGGAAATAATGAATTTATTAACAATTCTCTATACTAATCCATATATCGTTCTTTGCCCTTTTTGGCAAATCTGCCAATCGAACCGAGTCATATTTTGGCATAAAATAGAAAAAAAAATCCATATAAAATAAATAGCATTTAGTAAGATATAAACAAGCAACACAAATTGGATCGCGATGCAGTTGATAGACATAAAAGCAATTTAATGCCGCCAATTGTGCCGTCTATCAAGCGCGCATTGGCCATTGCGGCAGGCATTTGCTTGCCACATTTATGCCAAATTAGTGCAGCAAACATGCGGTTGACATTTATGGCTGCGCAGCAAGTCAATGGCAAACGAAATTGGATAAACGGTAGCAATAAATGACAGTTTATGATATGCAAAAGCCAGCAAATGATGTTGCAACAAAACTGAGATGAAATTAAGTCGATTGCTTTATGAAGCGGCAACATTTGTGTTAAATGAAATTAAGGTGCAGTAAAGCAATATAATATAAAAATTACTTAAAAATAACAGTATAAAACAAAAAAAATGTGCGCGCTAATTGCCAGGCACGAATGAAGGTTTAAAGTAAAAATAAATGAAAACTGAAATTGAAAATTTTGCAAAGCAAAAGAAATAAGTAAGTAATACTACCACTGCTTAACAAATTGCCACAAATTTATCACAACACTTCAAGTTTAATGGGCAGCAACTGCCTCGATGCTCAAATTTTGCACACAACAACAATGAAAACGAATTTTGAATGCTCGAAAATGTTTAATTGCCGGATGAACGCCTCCGACACGCGAAAATATTTTGACAGTCTTGAAAAAGCAAAAGATTTCTTGGCCGCTGAAATCAATCAGTCACAGCTTGCTTTTTCGCAAGTTTTTTTTTAGTGTGGTTAGCACTTTAAACTCACCTCAATTGGTGGCGTGCGCTTAATTTTTGTATTAAAAAAAATTAAATATTTTAAGTCGCTGATAAATGGCCAACCGGCAACCACGCGGGCGTTTCACTTTAATCTGTATCAATTGCCAAAAGGAGAGAGGCAGAGTGAAAAGGTAGACAACGGTGTTAATATTAATCGGCAAATATTAAAGCAACAACAAAATTCACTAAGCATTAAAAAACAACCATATTAAAGCATGCGTGTAATAAACGCAACATTTACAGACAAACCAGCTCATTAGACTTCGAGCAATGAAATTGATACGGGTAAATGAGCGACGCGTGTGAAGATGATAAATTCCAGCAAATTTTTCATTTAACTCCAGTTTGTTTGTGTATCAGCTGACTTACGAAGCCGTGGGAGCCAGTCTGTACATGAAAGTAATGCTTGTGATTTGATATTGACAGCTTTCACAAATCTTTCTTTGTTTTGCAGGTGTTCATTTTTCAGATATCTCGGCTGTTAACGATGCTCACTTACATGATCTGGAAAGGTCACATCGAAAAAAATGTGATAGGAGGACATATGAAATGATTAGGTATTTATCGAAAACGTTTGAGATTTCTTGCATGCAGTTCTATTGAGAACAAGCTTAAGAATAAACAAAAGCTTGTTCGCAATGAATGAATTATAAATATTGTTCGAATAAAAGTGTGTTTCAAAAACATAGCATACGAACCCTGGGAAACCAAAGAAAACGTTCTGTTCGAGCAATTGCTCTAATGCGAACAAATGCAGCTACATTTTAAGAGATAGAGAGCAAGAGAGTACGAGGGAGGTTACATGAGAGACTAAATTCAAAAAGCGAGTGCCATAGTACGATGTGCAAACTTAAATAGTAAGACGGTGAAAGAGAGAGAGAAAATATGAAACAGAGAGAGAGGTGTTTCAAGAACTTACAACTAATGCAATGAGAACCAAGGAAGTTGTTCCGATTTTCTCGATTGCTTTAAAATAAATAGAGCGAAAGAAAGTGTCTGACAGACGAATTATGAGAGATTAATAAAAAAATGAGTGATAGGTATATGCAAAGTATGAGATACTAAGTAAGAAATACATTAATGTCAAATGTAGGAAAGTGAAAGAGAGAGAAAGTTAATATGAAAGTGAAAAAGAAGAGCACATACTTATATCTATAAAAGGTGTTTCAACAAATTTGGAAAGAGTTATAGAGGACCAAACAAAACGATTAATTTTACTAAGTTGCTTTAAATTATCAGTTTTAGATTAATGCCAAAATAGAAGATATGAGAAAGAGGGAAATATGTTTTTAAAAATACTCATAATTCGCAATTCCATAATAAATGCCACTTTCAACAGTGAAATAAATCAAAGTTATTTCACTTAAATTTAATAGTTAAGTCCTCGTTATTGCTTATTATTATAGTAATCTCAACTTTTTTAAAGAAAAAGCGCAGAAACCTCAAATTTAAAGGGAGATGTTTTTTTTCATTCGAAAAACACATTCTTCCTATTTTCATTAATTTTTTTCAAAATTATCTCTTTCAAATGTTGGCCGCGGCTAGATCTCCGTTGGTCCACATCTCGAGTTCATATTTCGATGGCTCGTTCAAAAATTTTGACAGATAACTTGCGAATTACACCCGAGATGTTTTGTTTCAAGCATTGAATCGAAGTACGATTGTCAGCATAGAATTGAGACTATACATATCCCCACAAGAAAAAGTTTAACAGTGTGATATTATATGATCTTGGTGGCCAAGCGACCAGCCCAAATCGTGAAATCATCTGCTAGTCGAATTGTTCTCTCAATAAATCTATTGATTGAGATCATGAACTTTAATTTCAGTCATCAAATAGTCGGTTATCATGGCGCGATAACAGTCGCCATAGACAGCTACGTTCTCACCGGCATTATTATTTAAGAAATATGAACCGGTGATTCCATTGGCTTAGGAACCACTCCAAATCGTTTTTTTCGGATGAAATGGCAGCTCTTGAACCTCTTTATGTTATTCTTTGTTCCAAAACCGGAAATTTTACTTGTTTACATATTCATTGTGCCAGAAATGGGTCTCATCGCTAAACAAATTTGGCTCGAAAACGACGTCTATTTGGTCGACTATTATTCAATATTGTATGCTGTGTATCAAGATGGTGCCGATGTTGCGAATAGTATGCTCAGTAGACCTATTATAGTGACCATAATTTCAGCGCAGCGCTTGAAACACATTTTTACAGAATTTCCGTAATAAAGTTGAACGATTTGTAAACGTTGTTCAAGTTCAACTCTTTCCATGATAAAATGCCAAACAATACTGAAGAAAAATAACATGACAGCTTGACACGACTCAAGCGTGATCTGTCAAAAAAAAGCTATTGAAAAAAGTATCTGTTCATGGATAAGGCATTATTTTTCGGTCATATACGCATTATTTCGAAATGATGTGCTTTTTAGTAACTCCACACCTTTCGGAAATACTATACCCATTTATTTCAATATTAACTGTACGGTTTCTTGAAAATCTGGTCGGAAGTCTTGCTAAATAGAAAGTATAAGTGCAGCGCTTATCTCCAACGGCAATGTTTTTTACGAACCTATTTATTATTTAATAATATTAATAATTTAATAGTCCAATTATTATATTTTATAAAGAGCCTTTTTCCTAAAATTTTATGAAATATAATCCTTAATTGTTTACTACATACAGTCATGAGAATTCAAATAGTCTCTTTGATCTCCATATCTTATTATCAGATTCCGTTTCATCCGGCCAGTCGATTATCTGCAACCAACAAGTCTCGTTCTAACATGACGATTTCGGTAAAATCAAATTGCTGAAATTGCTGCTTAGATTTTAGTCAAGGGATTTGGTTCCTAAACTCCTGATCACTGCAGTTTCTGGTTATATATAATTATTCCATTTATAGGACCAAAATACTAACAGGATGACTACATTATTCAAAGCCTTCTTTTTCGAAATCTAATCTTTTCCGGATCTAACCACAAACTGCACTCACTTTGTTAGATATTATTGCAAAAATATACGAGAACTGATTTTGATAAATATGAATGTGATATTGTAAAATAGGCATGAGACGTATTTCGAAGAGGACAGCAAACGTGTTATATACAGAGAACGAAAACAACTTTGCTGTTATTAGAATGATATACACCCAAACTTTCCGCTCATCGGTTAGTACCGCATATGTTTCCCTGGAAACTATTATCTTGGAACACATCAACAAACGCCGAAGCAGTGATTCTGCCGCTTTGAACTTTTTATACAAATCAACAAGAAAATAATCTAATTTTCGTAGCATCCTACGGAACTTCGTCGTACTAAAGAACGAGGAAAGACATTTCTTGCCACATACCGCTATAGTATCGATCCAACAAAAATGCCATGAGCAGAAGTACACAAACTTTCAACATTTTATTATTCAAATTGAGTTCGAATTGAATTGAAATTAGGGCCGCCGCTACTGTATTAGCTGCAACAACAACGCTTTGTAGAACTCTTGGTAATAGTAATAATATTTTTCGTGTGGAAATTTGCATTGCTGTACAAGCGGCATGCGGAAAAACAAAATTGTTATGAATAGAATTTATTTAGTTGCGAGCGTGTGGCGTCCGGGGAAATTCAGATCACAAACTCGTGACTGAAGTGAACTTGTGAGAAAGGAGACATTAAGCGGAGTAGCTTCAGCCAAGGTAAAGAGGGCAAAGCAACAGAGAATGTAAAGCGCAATTACATAAATGTGTACATGTGGCCCTGCTAGTAAGAACTTGTGCCGCAGCAGCACAATATTACAACAAAATAATCGCTAACAACAACAAGTCAACACAATAAATGAGCAATCATGCCAAAACGGTAGCAGCCGTGCAACTGTTGCATGTAGAAGCAACATGACAAGCATAGCTATGGGAAAGGTTGCGAAGGCAACCGGAGAATGATGGAGTATTGAAGTTATAGTTTTTGTTATAACTTATACGGTGTGTATGTATTTTTGCATTTAAATGTATGTATGTCAGTTGGCTCTTGTAGTGCAATATGTTGAAATGCAGCTGACTCTTTGGGGGAAAGGCTCAGTTAGAGTTAAAATTTAAATGAGGATCTAGCTGTTATATGTTAATATTGGTATTATTTCGATCCCGAGTATAATTATAAAAGTTAAGAGTTACTTATAGAATGAGATCGCTTCGAAGAAGGAAAATGCTTTACAGATTTTAAAGAATTCGAAATATATATCAATAAATGCAGCTTCAGAGTTTAAGATATGAATCGATAAAATGTTGCCGTGTGAAATTGGTATGGATTCGCAGGAGCTTAACGAGATGTTGTCGATTAAGCATTTATTCGAACTTGCAATTGTAACTGGCAATTTGAAGTTCAAGAAAAAAATTCGCACGGAGCAAAAATTTTGAGAAAAGGGCGGAGGGGAAAATGGGTGTAGATCACGCCTTCACAGGCGAGGATCACAGAAAACAGTGGTAAACGCCACTTCGGTCGATTTGAAAGTTTTCGCCCTCGTTTGGTGCAAGTTCTTAGTGCTTTCATTTGATCTCTCATGTGCCTAAATGCAAAAGTTCTCACAATTTAAAGAGGTCTAACGGTTGAATTAATGAACCATAGTGAGCAAATGTGATACCATCTCGCCGATGAGTTTCTCACGCCTAATATGTCATACAGGTTATGACTCGAAGGGTCGTTAGAGATGCTCACTTAATCGGCGCGGAGTTTTGGTTCCTTTCGTCAGTAGAAGTTTTCGGCGCACCTGGGCATTGCTCATCATAATTCGATGAAGTTCGTTAAATTTTTTCACAGTCGATATCGGAAGAGAACATTATACAAAATCAAAGACGTCTTTGAGTTCACTATGCAATATAATTTCCAAAAATGAGAATTGAATCACTGAACAGTACATTTTTTACCATTACTTTGAAATCCGAGGTAGCCGATACCAAGAGTGATCGAAACAAAAATATAATAATAATTTACTTAGCCAGCAAGAATGTATTTCACTATAGCAAACTGCTCTTGTGATGTGGCCCAATCAGGCTAAGTATGGTTCGTAAGTAACCGAACGCAATGCGGTTTTTTATATGGAAAATAATTCTTATTGTAACTCTGTGTAAATTTTTAAAATGAAAATAATTTTCTCAAAACCTATCAGACATCAGACAGGCATCAGTTCATACGAATCCTAAATTTGTTATATCAAAACACACAAAGAAAAGTGATTCGACAATAGCTTAATCTGATTGGCACAAACAATTTCCATTTCAAAAGCGAAATCAGCTATCAAAGTTTCAACCAAGCATCGAAAGGGTCCGTGAGTAAAGAAAATATTAACTTTCGATTCCAAGCCTGATGACGGGTTAACTTGGAAGCGTTGAGAAATTATTAGACTTTGCTTTTCTAACTATGGATCTCCACAATTTAAACTATATAGATGGCATGTAGAGGATTTGCGGTCATAGTCGAGTTAACAACAGCGCAACAATCGTTTCTTTTTTTCGTTTTTGGCGCCAATTGGAGATTTCAAGTGCAGTCTGGTTCTTTACCTGGTCTTTCCAATGCAGTGGAGGCCTTCCTCTTCCTCTGCTACCCCCGAAGGAAGCGTCACTGCGTCGAATACTCACAGGGCCGGAGTGTTTTCAGCCATTATTTACCACCATCTTTTATTTTCCATATATAAAAACCATTCGAAAGACAAGACCTAGACGGATACGTTGTTAAGACATAGCGGTATAAAAGCAGTTCGTGCTGTCGTAGACGGCTTTAAAGTCGAGGAAGAGGTGGTGAGTAACGCTCTGCTTTTCACGCATATTAGATTTTCAAGATCCAATCAGTTTATCGACGGTTGGCTTCTCACGGTAATTGGTGAAGATTGTGGGGTCCCCTTTTTGTGGATTGGGCAGAGCACCCTTAGGTTCAAATTGTCGGGCATGCATTCATCCGACCATATCTTGCAAAAAAGCTGATGCATGCACCTTGTAAGTTCTTCGCTGCTGTATTTGAAGGGCTCGGCCAGTAATCCATCGGTCCCTGCCACTTTGTTGTTCTTCAGTTGGGTAATTGCTTTTCGAATGATAACTGGGTAATGGAACATCTATTCCATTGTTGGGGAATCGAATTCGCCATTGCCAGATTTTACACTTTTACTGCCGTTCAGCAGGCTGTAAAAGTATTCCCGCCATAACTTCAGTATGCTCTGAAAATTCAGGCCCCTGCGAAGTCGCTCGGCCTCAATTCATTTGGAGAGGTTTTGCCATGGTGGCTGAATTTCCCGATTGTTGTACCACATCCGGTCAGGCGCAGTGGTCATAAGATCATAAAAAGTACCTTTGGTCATATTTCTCGTTCCCGTCCGTTGGAGTGTAGGCGCAAATCAGTGTTATGTTGAAAAAATTTGCTTTGCTGTAGATTGTGACTAGATGCTTATACACCGGAGTGAATGCCTGGACTGGACGTCTGAATCTTTCTCCTACCGCAAATCCAATACCGAATCTGCATTCCTTTATACGGGCGCTGTAATAAATCTCTACGTCCTTGTCCCATTCATCACATTTCTCGGACGGCGGTGATGTCAGCCTGTACTTTTACAAGGACATCAACCAGCTGGGCATCGGCAACTTCCCAATTGACCGTCGTCGTCGTCGTCATCAAAAGTAGGTTCTCTTACACCCGAAGATGTCGTTTGCTTTTTCATTGGAGGTGGATTTTAGCTGGCGGGTCCTCACTAGGCGAGAGTTTTATACACATTTATGTAGCGAGCCGCTTGTTTCAAGACCGACGACCACTCGCAGCCAGACGTTTAGTGTGTAGACACTGTAATTAGACTGCAGCGAACCCTTAAACCGAATATGTCTGAGTGGCTCCGCTGAAGCTTCCTCTCTTTCAGCCGTAACCCCAGACTCCACACGGGTTGGCGGCCGCTTCTTACACAAGGGTTATTCACTTTTCCAGGGTATAGTGCAATGATAACAATTGCTTACCCAGAAGCATCCCTGTACCCCATTACAGCCCATAATATACATACTACAGACTTTTAAACATTTTTGACAAATAGGAAAGTGAGACTACAGTATAGTTAGGGATATCCAAACAGAAGATCTGCTCAGCATATATTTTCGAATATCCAGTCCGTGAGGTAGAAGCAAACAGTACTATGAATTTAGGTGAACAGAATGCAGAATTGAGTGGTGAAAGATAATAATCAGTAGCAACAAAACACCACATCAAACAAGCAACAACAGTGCGGAGATTGGTAAAATTCGATTCGAATTGATTTTTAATAATGATGAGACATCAAAACTGTTGCAATAATGGCGGTGAATGTGGATAAGGCACAATATTAGAAATCAAAAAGAAAGGATGCGAGAGAATTACTGGAAAAAGTGTAGAACTAAATTTTATGCGCAGATAACAGGCGGGTGGCAATAGCGACGAGGCTGCAACGAGCACATTGGTGTTGGCAATTTATGATCAAATGTTGGCATTGTTATCTACATAGAGCGCGCAGCAAAGACGGCAGCAACAATAACGAAATTAATAATGGAAATAAACGAGCTTATGCAAAACTGACGAGCGGCGAGAGCGGGAGGAGTGAGCACAACATTTTTAGGCTATAAGGGGCGAGCATACGAACGCGCTATGGCCACTCACAGCAATTTGATAGGCTGCCATAGTACGCTCACCAGTTTGTCGCTACCGCCAAGAATGCTTGCGACATCAAAAAGTTGCACGTTATCGCTAATTGGCATCTCAGCAAGCGTATTTTGTGGCCGCCACAGCAATAAAATCGCAATTGATAAGGATCAGCGCTGATGATGCCATGGCGTAGCATGGTTATACTGATGACGGCGGTGGTGGTGCTGCTGCAACATAGTTTGTGCCACAAAACGGCTGTAGACAGAGAGTGTCGCATTGCAAGCTCTTACTACTCCCCATCACTTATGCGCGCGCTGCTTTATTTATTGTTTTTGTTGTTGCCGTTTTTTTCGCTTTTGCATACAGCGCCCAGCGTTGGCGGCAAAAATTAAAAAGCTATCACTACCGAAAAATATTTCAAAGCGAACAATAAAATAACAACAGCTGAGCTGACCATGCCACAGCAGCGACAACGGTTTGAAATGTATGGCAGTGGCAAGCGATGTCAAATTCCGGGCTTCAATGTCATCGCCCCGCGGCCGGGCGCGCTCACTGCGGCACGTGAATGTCTCTATGTGCATGCGCCATCTAGCGTCAGCTATATTCACCTATCTGCTTATACAGTTATTTCTGCTGTCCGCAAATCTATTTACCGCGTTGACTGCTATTCGCCACATGCCACATTAGGTGTTTCAACGCCGCTTCTTTTGGTGTTGCACGTTTGCGGTGGCAAGTATGGCGCTGCCTTGCGTTTCTGCGTTGCATTGAAAATTGTTTTAATTTTTGCTAGCTCTGTTGTTGTTGCTTGTCCAGAAGCAACAAAACATTGATGGCAAATTAAACTGTCGAAATTATTTCATGTCGCTTTTTGGAGAGATTTGCCAAACAATTTGTGACATTTGAATGGGCTGCGTTGCCAATCGCGTGTGACTCGCTGGCATTCATGAATTTGTGTGTGTCATGAAAAAGGATCGCTTACCATTTCAAGAATGTCTTTCAGCTGACTTAACTGAATGATGTACGCAAACGAGCAGCCGTACCATTGTTGTTGTTGATAAACAATATTCGTTATGAAATAGTTTCGCTGATGGATCAGAAGTTTAACTCGCGGAAATTATTCCGACACTGGATTAGATGCCCAGATAAAAAGTAAGTAGGGAACAATAACGTTTGCTTTTTTGGTCAATCTATGTGAGGAGTGTGAAATATGTCTGAGTAGGCCCTTTCTTTAACCAAGCCTTATGCGTGATCCCTAAGAACACCATGAGAAACATTCTTTCATTAATTTGAATTGAAATTTTGCCTTATGATGTGTATGTCCCTATCAAAACCAACTTTTATAGAGGTTGTTTTATCCGAAACTAAATCATCCTGAATAAATTACATAGCAATGTTCTGAAGCGTAACCATGTTTGACTAAACCACTGATATTCACATAAGTGCTTCAGACTATAAGTTTCAGACTTCTCGTATTGACAGATTATCCACCATTATTGTCCACTTATGTTTTTTTAGAAATTACCAACTATAATCCGAATATTTGGCAACAAACCAATGCTTATAAATCCATTTAAAATTTGATAATAAATAATATGAGTTAAGTTTGAATGGCAAATCCATACTTTCTTAGGCTTTCATTCCTCTCTAAAATCAACAGTGTGGTAGAATTTTGTCCAGAAATTTTCACATATCTGAAAGAACATAATAGAGCGCTCTTCCTATCAGAATGCTGAGGCCAAGCACCATAATGATCGTTTTTGGAATTTTATTTAAAAGTTTTTCAATGGGATAGTACTCCAGCTGGTCAGTGCAAGAAGAACTTAGAAGGTTGGTATTTGTTTAAAACTTTATACACTAAAAGTGGAGACCACTATGATAACCTCACGGATTAGCTCGCTTGTCGCTATTTGTTCATAACAAGTATTCATAAAGCCTTTATTCCTTCAGATATTGAAATAAAAAGAAAAGCAGAGAGCAACTGATATATGACAACTCGTAGCTGACCTTTCTTATTGAAGAATTGTATATAATTTTTTTTTTGAAATATGCTGCAAAAAATAATAATCAGGAACTTAAAAATTCACTATTGCTTATTGGTGGCATGATAATAGATTTTGAACACACAGATGAAAACTGACAGTTAGTAATTGACAATTGTCTTTTCTTGACAGCTGATCTATGATACTTCATCTTAAACAAACTTAGAAATCAAATTAATATAAATTTGAAATTGAAAGACAAATGATAGCTGACAGTTGACTTATAAGTAGTATTGAAAAGTTACAAACTGGATGACTGACGAGTGATAACTGGTAGCTGACAGGGAACTCTTGCATTTTTGCTATACCACCTTTTAATTTTATGGCGATATCACAAATATACTTATATTGACTATTGACTATTGACAGGTGACATATGAAGACCAACACATAACAGTAGATACACGGATAAATAAATATTCTATATTATTACTTAAAAAAAACTTAAAAATTTAATATTGACTTTTGGAAGGTGACAGATAACGGCTGATAGATGAGATAAGACAACGGCTGATAGATGAGATTGACAACTCTTGACTGACAAATGACACTGATACAAGACAGCTGACAATAGATATTCCTCTTTATTACCATATAGGCTTTGAATTACTTCTTTAAAGGGAACAAAGCATCCAATCAAGCGATGTACGAATTTTAAAGGCTCAGAAATGTATTCAGAACCTAAACTGACTTTCCTACAACAGCATCGTGGGAATAAAGCATGTTAGCTTACCAAATTTTATTGCCGCCAACAACCGATCATAAACTTAATGCAACAACAGCATCCTTACGGCGAACGATTGAGCTTTCCGCTGACGTTATATTAGCATCCCGCCTCGGGACCGTCGGTTTATTAGTGAGCAATTGTGCGCGCAGCACTTCCTGCGATTACATACTAACGCATATATGTATATGTATGTATGTGGCACAAGTGCTTATAAGCGCAAGCTACTTGCAACAGTTGCAGAACAGCATAAACGTGTGGTGTTATTGGAAGGCGTTGCAACTTAACACCGACACACACATGTGTAGTGTGAATTCTCCTCCTCAATGCGTTCAAATTGCAGCGGTAGCAATCACTACAACAAAATGCTACATGCGGCATTGAACCAGCGGCAATAAGATGACGCATCACTGCGCGATAGACTTGCAACAAATACGTCTCAGTATGAGGATAATGATGCAGCAGGGTCTGGCTATCAGCTATTGTTGTGCTACACAGTTTGTGGTGCTGTGCAGTGGCAGCGTGGCAATGTTGCAAATGTGCATGCCACTACTCGCTCATGGGTAATAGATTCGACAGTAGTTTGCGCTAATAACAACTCAATAAATAATCAGACAACAAGCCGTGCAGTAGCAGCAACATGCCACATACGAGTACTCGTATGTAGTGTGCGGTAGCGTTGGTAGTAAGTGGCAGCAACAGAAGTGGTGCATGCAACATACGATAAATGTAGTAGAGACAGGCAAAGTGCCGTGAAAAAATATGAAACTATGCTCTAACAACAACAATAAGTGTAATAAAAATAACAACAACAACAAGGTTAGATGGTACTGACAGTGAAATCTGTAAAAGTAAACAATCACAATCGGGTGCAATAAGCTCTTATACCTACAAAAATGACTTCAATTCGATGCTACATAAGTCTACAAGAGTTTCGTTCTCACGAGCAATCAGCAACTGATATATATGATTTGTTGTAGACACTTTTCTTCATTTTACAGCATCACAAAGTCAACACCATAAAAAGCAACAACATAAGTTAACATATATTGTTGTACTTCCTTATGATTGCTTCTATGATATATGAGATACTATCCTTGCATCATTTGCTCTACTATGCATCATATTTGAGAGTCGTTTGCTGGTTAAAATTTCTAATAGAAAAATCTAATGCCCATACTACTATAACATCAGAAACCCTACTTGACTTTAGTAAAGGGAATAGTTAATGATCAGAGAAAGTTCGACGGTGAAATTAGAGGTCAAGAGAGAATGTTTGCCGAATTTCGTTAAAGAAATAACTACAAAAGTAAAAATTAATGTTTGCTTTTGAAAGCTTCCGAAATAAAAGTTCTGCTGAGAGTCAATTGAAAATACTCTTCAAATTGCGTTAAAAATAGCTAAAGTAAACTTTCCCAAGAGCTTTCGAAAGCTTTTATTAATTCTCAATATTTAAAATCTTTTTTCAGCTCGGAGATCAAGCGAAAAAAAATTTAAGCATATTTTTACATGAGCTTTCAAAAGCTTTTACAAATTTTTCATAATTGAAAATTCTCAAACAAGAATGTTTTGGAACGCCCATTAAAAAAAAATTAAACAAACAGGGACATGAGCTTTCAAAAGCTTTTACAAATCATGCTTATGTAACATTTAACTTTAGCTCGAGAATCAAGAAAGAAGGGTTTGGAACGCATTTTCAAAAAAATAAAAAAAATATAAGTAAACCTTCATCAGAACTTTCAAAAGCTTTTAGAAATCTTCCATATTTAATATCTCACTATAACTCGAGAGTCAATAAAAATGTTTTGGAAGGCTCATTAAAAGAAACCATACTACATATGAAACTTACACATAAATTTTCGAAAAATTTAAAAGAGCTAACATATCCTATACTCTTTCAAGGCGGGTCAAGCTAGAATACTTTTTAATGCCCATTAAGGAGACGTCAAAATAAACACACATAAAAGCTTGGAAATGTTTCCAGTTTTTGGAGTCAAGCGGGAGTATTTTGGAACGTCCAATAAAAAAAATCCAATTAAATATTCACATAAGTTTTCGAAAGCTTTTCAAAAGTTCGCACCTATGAACGATGATTGGCGGTGCTAAAAGTTTTTGAAAAGTTTCCAAATTTAATATCTTTCTTTATTATGAAAGTCAAACGAAGGTGCACTTTAAAGATATTTTAAAGAAAGCTGCATTAGAGCTTTTGAAAAGTTTCCAAATTTAATATCTTTTTTATTCTGAAAGTCGAACGAAAAGGTTTTGGAACGTGAGTTAAAAAGGAATCCTGAGTAAACTTTGACTTGAGCTTTCAAAAGCACTTTAAAACAGGAGGAGCTTTCTCATCTAGTCCTAAGCTTAAGCGAAAAATATTAGAATCTTTTCATTTTATGGCAAGTTTGAACGACTGCTAGACTCTGCAAAAAGCTTTATAGTGCTAAAAAATATATCTGAGAACTACCAATGTACATATAAATGGAGGCAAAATTCCTAACAAATTTTTTAATAAAAAAAGAATACATTTTTGGTTGGTAAAATAAATAAATTTTTGAAAAACTGAATTCTTAAAAAATTTAACTCTCTACAGAATTACTATCCATAACCACGAAACTCAAAACCGGACTAGCAGTTTATGCTAATATACCGTGCGCACAAGTTGTTATAGTTTCCGCGCGTTAGCACCAATTCAAATTATAATAAATGTGTTGCCGCAAGAGCGCCTCTATGAAAAAGCATGCTATGTTGCAAGCAGCGCTTCGCTACAACTACCACAAGTGGGAAAAGTGTAAGCGGAGTGAACTGGGATACAAAGCGCCGCAGAATTCTACCGCGAGACACCGAATGTCTTATTCAAGCAACGAGCTGCAACAAGCAAACAGCAGCTATGCCGCAACACCACACTGCAACACTGTCAGTGCGCGTTGGAGGCGTTAACGCGAAAATTGCTATGTTGCCACAAGACCGACTTTTTGCTTGTTGTTGCGATTTCTGCTATCAACTACCACCCTGTTAATAGCCAACACTAATGCACGGCTCCGGGTAGCATGGCAATTTGGTGGCACAATGCGTTCGCCGGTAGGCAACCGCAAGCGTATCAGGTATGAGAAATCGATGTAAAATCAATGAATATAAAATAAACTAGCGTTGAGCTCTTAATAGAAAAACTTATTGGTAATTGTAGCTTTTCATAGTTGTTGTAATCGCCCCGATATCTGTGTTGTTATTGATACCAGCAGCATTTTGCCGGCAAGATAGTACAAACTTAGTATTGTTGTTCTTGTTTTTTGCTATTGCAACAACTTTTTTTCCTTCATAGCTGTTAAGTATTTCTTGATTACAGTGTAGTGGCTGCAACATGCCGCGGCAATGCCAGGCGCTGGCTAGAATGCTACTACGCTTGCAACATGCTGCATGTGCGGAGTTTTTTCATTTGTGCTATTATTTCTCCGCCGGCCGCACGTAAATCAGTAGGTGTTATCGTTTGAATAAATATTGATATTATTGCGTTGCATTGCCCAGCCGAGTGGGCAGTGCGATTACTCGACTCTTACTCTTACAAAATGCTTGTTGTTGTTTCTTTTTGTGGTATTTTTCTCACACTCATGTATTCACTTACATTTTACACATAGGTGTGGCTAATGACGTGCGCTTATTGGTAACGCCCCATACTATTTGTGCTACGCCATTGCACTACTTGCCACATATTGCTGCAATGGCATGGTCACGCTGAGTTTTTACTATTTTTCTCGTGCAACGAAAGCACAATCTTCTTTTGTGGCATTTGTTTTCGTTCTTGCCGTTGCTGTCCGTTGCGTGGTAGGTGTAAATGGCTCGAAATTAATTTATCGCATTTAAATTAAATTTTGATTAAAATGTGTATTTATTAAAATGGGCTGGATATTGCCGCAGAATGGGCGGAAATGGTGGTACAAGAAATAAAAAATGTTTTGGTGTGGCTGAAGATACGTTTCTGGCGTGGGAACCGAAAATTTCTGGTTTCACTTGCCGTTGTGGCACACTGCGCGTAGGAAAAGCTGAGTGAAATTATTTTGACAGAGTTTAGTGCTTGCTTGTGTCCATCAAAATTAGCAGCGAATGAGAGCAAATTTCAGTAAAAAGTTATTGTCATTAGACCGCACTATACCCATGACACCCAATGATGTTAATCTTGTTTCTTCTCCCCTCCAATGTCACATCTTGTTCACAGCAGACACACAAGTAACTGTTTACTGCACTGACTCTTTATGGAGTTTCGTCACAGAAGCATTCCTTAAGAGGTGTTCAATATGTGACCACCACAAGCTTGAACGTACAACACCCTATAGACAAGCGATTTAATATTTTGCATTTTGTAATAAAATGTTTCTTCTCGAGAAGCAGATAGCGGAAGCAGAACAGAATGCTCTTGAAAGCTTATTTCTTAAAGTAAAAGCTTTCGAAAGCTTTTTTTTAATAAAAATGTTAAGCTGTCGAAAATTTTAATGTTAAGCTATCGAATAGAAAAAATTTTCGAAAGCTTATCATTCTCATTCCCAGAGATAATTTAACTTTATTTCCAAACCTGAACGAATAACTTTTGTTACGAGCTAGGCGTAGGTAAGACATCGCAAAAGTCTCATTTCCAAATCATTTTCGGAGTAGGTAGAGGGAAATATTAAAATAGTTGGGGTAACAGAACATGCCTTCTGTGACACTTTCATCTTCGTTTCAGAAAGATATATCCGCATTTCTGTTATTTTTGCACAGAAAAGTAAGACCGAAAAACCAATCGAGAGATGAAAGCTCCGGTCTGTCAAATTCGTCGTAAATTTTGCGATTTATAAATTACCCAATAAGTCTAAAGGTTTGATATCAGGATCTTGGTGGCCAATCGACTTGCCCAAACCGTAAAATTATGTGCTATTGATTCTATAGATTGATGCGATATGTAGACCGTAAAGCCGTCTTGTTGAAACCAAATGTCGCCGGGATCACGAGGTTCAATTTCAGACATCAAATAGTCGGTAATCATTCCGCGATAATGACCGCCATTGACGGTTACGTTCCACCGGCATAATTTTTGATGAAATATAGGCCGAAGCTTCCATCGTTGTTTTTTCTCGATGAAATGGCAGCTCTTGAATCTCTTAAGCTTGCTCTTCGTCCCAATTGTGGCAATTTAGCTTGTTTCCATACTCATTGCGCCAGAAATGGGCCTCTTCGCTGAAAAAAATTTGACTCGAAAACGTTGGATTTTCTTGGAACTTTTCAAGAACCCATAGAGCCAAACTCAAGTTCGAGCGTCTTCTGTTCTTGCACAAGCGGTATTTTGTACGCTTTCAATTTAAGATCTCGAGGTAAAATGCGCCAAGTCGTTCCATACGTCAGCGCGAGTTGCCTCGAACGGCGCCGAATCGGTTCTCAACGGTTTTCGTGTACAATCTCAGCTACGACTGCTATATTTATTTCGCTGCATGCTGGACGTAGTCTACTCGGTCGAATACTAAGTTTTTACTAAAACTTTTTACTACTCTTATAGACTGTTAAATACAGAATGAACTCCACCAAGTGTGTGAAACACTTTAAATCGATAGAGTCCAGGGGAAATTAGTAAAAGGATTTCATCATACCACTTTGATTCAAATCGTTTGAAAACTTATTAGTTAAAAAATTTAGCTGATAGACCCATTTTTGTACTAAATTTTTTAACTGAGCCATAGGTATATATATTAGATCGGATCGGAGCGGGTCGGATTTTTTCTATAAAATCGCGTATGCGACAAATGTTTTACGTATCATTCTGAACAATTTTTAACAAGGAACTATGGGTCTAAAACAGGTTTCCAGTCAGCAATTTTTTTGGTGAAGTTTAATTTTTCGAGATTATAAATATTTCTTCATCGATTTTTGAGGTTAATTACATTTTTATTTATCAACATTTGTTCATGATTCTAGTAGGGACGATAATCATTCATGTATTTTTTAAGAATAAATTGGGTTTTTATGATTCAGATGTTCCAAACTTGAGAAATCGTGTCCGCCAGTGAAAAAACGCATCTCATACACCCAGTCATTTCTCCGACAGATGTCATCAAAAAAATGTCGAAACAATTTGTTTATACACTTCACACGATGTACCGCACGATATATGAAAAAAGTTTTATTGTAGAATTAAATGATTCTATGAAAAAAAAAATGTAAAAAACCAGGTCAGTCGTTTTTAATATCTATGGGAGTAATCACTTCATTTATCATTATTAGTTTTTCCTCTTACCCTTTTTGCTATTCAATTGAATTTCTTAGCTTAAAAATATTTTTCGAATTCCGGAACTCCTCTCACTTAAACTGAGTCTTCCACGCTCCACTTACTGACCCTCATTATACCAGTGTGTATATTTCCCGTTATAATCATAAAGTAACACTTAGCAGCCAAACAAATCATTGACCTCAATTACGGAACAAAGTGTCCATTGAAAGTTGCAGTGGCAGTTGCATTGTCGGTGGCACTGAGTAAAGCGTCAAGTGGCGGTGGCGCCCGCATTTCGCGCTATTCCGCTCAATCCATGATCACGTGGTTAGCGGCTGCCAGCATTTGTTGTTATTTACCCAGAATTTGCATCAAAACGCAATTACAGTTAGAAAATGGCAAGCAAATAAGGCGGGTCATACAAATGACACACTTTTCTGCAACAACAAAATATACATACATAAATATTGACCAAGCTTACTTAGCAATAACGGCATGGTCAACCTCAGCTGGGAATGGAACAACAGAACCAGCATAATTTGACAGCAGTCCGACAACGCATTCCTCAGAGTGTTAACGGTAGCAAGTGGTGGGCACTCGAGTGACTGAAGTTGCAGTAATAACACTCTCAGCTATAATAATAAGAATAATAACAACACTGAATGGGAGGTACAGTAAGAAGACGATGCTACGGGTTTATGTGGTATATAATCGATTTTTTTTATTAGAAAGTAGTATTAAACCAAATTTTAAAAATATAAGTGTACGAACCTTTTCATTGGTATGATTTTTTACGTGGCGGGTTCCAAACCCAGCGCACAACCCTGCGGAAGGGATGTTTCGCCATGTCACTTTAGCTCGGCTTCAAACGGATGCTCTTAGGCTACCCAGAGGATATTTAGTCAAAGACCGGTAGTCATGAGCTGCTTGAGTCATATGTAAAATAATCGTTTCTGGCCACTCCCAAGTGAATGGCGATCAGAGAACTTTCCTCACTTCCGTGAACTTCTACACTTGTCCGAATGTACGAAAACACCCCAGCTCTGAAAGTATTCGACGCAGTACCCGCCGGGGTGAAGCAGAGGAAGAGGAAGACCTCCACTCTGTTGGAAGGACTAAGTAGAGAAAGACCTGGCTTCGCTTGGAATATCCAATTGGCGCCACGTAGCGAAAAGAAGAAACGACTGCCGCGCTGTTGTTAACTCGGCTATAGTGCGTTTGTTGAAGGCATATTGTTGTGTAAAAAGAGCATGATGACAGTATGGAGTATGGAGGTGCTGATGTGTGAGTTTTATGTGGTTAATACTTACGCATATGAAGTTAGTAGCCTGTTGGTGAGATATGCCTGTACAGGTAGAGTATACAATTTTTGTCCTTGTAGGGTTGAAAGTTAAGTATCTTTTGTCTAATTCGTTAAACCTTGCGACTCAGCGTATTACAGAGGTTATTTCTGCAACGTGGCTCATTTTTTAAGGTTGGCGTTCATTTCCCATAATACCAACATGTACTGATATCCAGAGTAGTGCGACTTTGCGGTTGCAGTTAATGCACAAGACACTGTTATTCGAAATAAGTGTAGCAGTGGTGTGCAGGTATAAACAGCAGATATGCAATAAAATCTGTCCGAGAAAATAACAAACTTGCTATTGTTAGGGGGGAGCCTGGTTTAGAGGTTTCGAAAAATCGATTTTTTAGAGGTATTTTTTGGGCAGGAAAGAAATAAGTGATTAAAGCGAAATTTCTAGGGCTTACAGTTATACATATACTTAAACATCATTCACGAATTTTTTGGATAAGAAATCTTACGATATTCTACCTTTGGGAAGCATTTTCCCGATCCATCTCGAATGCGCATTTGTCGGACGGCGGGCAGGATGCAGGTCGCAATTTCTATCGGAAACTAAAAATTCAAAGAGCTTCAAATTTTTTAATAATTTATCGTCTAGTTAAACTAAAAAAATTCAAAAAAAAAGTGTAAAATTTAAAAAAAAATTTAAAAAATTGAAAAAAAGTAGTTTTTGACCAAAAAATATTTACTTAATTCTACTTGTTTAAAAATATGTTCAAACTTGACTTTACTTATTTTTTTTTTAGTTTAAATAGAAGATAATTGAATGCCAAAATTGCCCCGATTCCATACGACGTTTATTTTTTTTCTATCCTGCCCGCCAACTACGAAAAATCATAAGAATGAAAAACCGAGAAATCACGCGTGAAAGTTTTCACTTCTTGCCCAATCGCTCATATACATATCTGCTAGAGGCTCGGTCACTATATTCCTTCTAGCTTCAAAAATATTTCAAATTTCCATCTAAATCTTTAGGGACATATTCTTAGATTATTTTTAAAGAGGTTTAAGAAAAAAAAACTGATTTTTTGAAGCTTCTAAATCAGGCTTCCCCCTTAAGTATTATATATTCTTGAGCTTTGGAGTAAAAAGCAAAAACTGTTTGTCGCTGTGAACCTCTCTGTATAAATTACAGTGCAATTGTTTCCTTCATCACTTTTAATTAACTCTAAAAATGTTTCTGAAATGCCACAATAGGTGTGTTGATCTTTTTGAAGGTGTTTAGAGTTTTGTTGATAGTTTCTTTTTTAGCAACCCCTCTGGCTACTTGTTGAACTCTTTGCACTTTGGGAATGAATATATG
Source organism: Bactrocera tryoni (assembly GCF_016617805.1). Lineage (NCBI taxonomy): Eukaryota > Metazoa > Arthropoda > Insecta > Diptera > Tephritidae > Bactrocera > Bactrocera tryoni. The sequence goes on along the minus strand of NC_052503.1, from coordinate 64,948,841 downwards.
TATGTTTACATAACTATGATAGCGTTGCTTTGAAACACGTCTGTGATAACGTGACAGGTGATGAATGGTGGATTTTCGAGTATGAGCCGGAATGTAAACAGAAGTCGATTGTGCGGGTGTTTTAAGATGCTTGCCTGTTTTTTGGAAAGACTGGGCATGTAGAAGCCACACGAAAAGAACAACTCAGAACAATGTGATGCGACACAAATATTTTGCCAGTTTCTTTAAAGAACTCAGGAAACCAACCGCCGAAGACGGATGTTTCTTCATCACGACAATGCGAAATTTGTTTATTTGTTTCTGGAATGCCGAAATATAAAAAGGCAACCTGCAAGGCTCTCTACCTTTTAAAGAAAAAATACTGAAGCCTCAAACTTAATGCGGACTGTTTATCATCATTCGAAAGAAGATTATTTGGGATCTATTTTTGGTTACTCTCAGATAGTCCATCCGTTGAGCCCAATTTTCGATGAGTTGTTCGGGCATTTCGACTAGTAACTGGTGCATAACAACGTAATGTTTCGTTCTAAGGCCTGAATCGAATCGAGGTTGTCGGCGTACATCTTAGACTTTAGTCTAACGGTGTGATATCATACAATCTTAGTTGTCAATCGACCGAAATAAAGCGTGAAATTATCAAAATTTGGCTCGAATACACGCGCGAAAATAATATGAAAACTTGACATGGCTCATGCGCGAGCTGTGAACAAAAGACTACTGAAGAAAGTACCTCTACTTAGATCACCTATTACTTAGATATTGAGTGTGTAATCTCCCTTTGCGGATGCTAAGGCAAAACAGCAAAAGAGTAGAAGTTGCTGGGAAAAAGAATAGCGATCGAGTCGTCATTTTGCGTAGTAACACTAACTGATTAAATTTTGTTCGATCATATAAATCGGTAAAAATATATCAAATGTTTGTATTAAAATACGTAAATATGTATTTTTTGAAGACTAACCTTCTTATGAAGACCAACCTGTCGTTCAAATGGATGTTACATCACTGCTGCTGGAACTATTTAGCAATTCGTGGAGATAACAGAAATTAAAATATTACAAACTATTTGTGTGTAAGCGCTCCCCATCTTGACTGTATATAAATCCATAATAATCTTTTGCAGGTAACTCTCAACAGTTAAGAACATATTCAGAACACAAATAATACTTGAAAAAACTCTCCGTGTTCTTCCAGGTTGTTACGGAAAAGTTTTGACCGCTGTCTAAATAGAATATTCTATACCTCGAAAAACACACTAAACGTTCTATTATAACGCTTATCTATACACTAGGTATTTGCTTCGCCTGTAGTTAGTGGCAACAAACTTGCAACATAGTCTACTACACAGTTTTTCATTGCCAACACTTTTCCGCTAATTTAGCAACACTTTAGCGTAAGCACGGACACACACACAGTTACATAAAAAATGTAATGCATTTATTTAAATGCAGAAAGTGCACTAATGGCATACGGGCGCGTGTATATACGCGCTGCTGCGACATATTTGTGGCAACTTCCTGTTTCGTAGCTGCAACTGCTACTGCCACTGCGTCGTTGCTGCTAATAGCTGTCTCTGCTAATTTGCGCTCACATACACTTCTTTCGGCAAGCTTAGTTCGCCTTATGCGCATTTGCTCTTCCCGCATTTAATTTACACTCATTTAAATGCAACATGATTTTGTGGTAAGCACACACATATACTGATTTTATATATGTGTGTTTGTGCAACGTTCGTGCGCCGATTAGGCAAATGCAAAACTCATGTTTAACACACAAATTAAATGCGGACTTTTGCGTCGACTTGCGCTCACATGCACACACACTCACATCTAGTGGCTTATTCACGCATTTTGTTGGCTTATTAAGTGCGGCGCGCTTTGTTGCATGTTGCTTTGACATGCACGCATTTTAATTCGTAATTAAATAATGTGCAATATAAGGATGTGCGGCAGCGGCAGTGACGGCGATCAGCAACAGCTTTTACGCTTTTAATTATTTGCTTTGATTTTCGTAAACAGCAGTTGCTGCGTGGCATGTGGCATGGATGTGGTACATATATTTATATAAATAAGTGTGTAGATATCAATAACAAATTAGTAAGCACGCGCGGTCGCAACGAATTTTCGCTCATTTGCATATACCTCGGAAGAGCTACAGGCCTGCTAGTTAATAAGAAAAGATAAGATGTGATATAAAGGGGAATGGTGTGCGTTTGAGTTAAGGTTTTTGATTAAGCAACACTTATAATTTTCTATAAATTATATTATTATTATCCTTACACTTTCGCCATTAATAAATTTTATAAGTTCTTATGTTATTCCTCAATATAAAAGACTTAAGCTACGAACTTTTTCATATGGAAACGTTATAAACCGGAAAATTTGCGGTGCAATAGTAATAACAGAAAATTTTAAAATAAACAACACGCTTTGTAGTGACTAGAATACAGAAGTAAAAAGAAGCAATAACATAGACTTGGCTCAAGTGTAAAAAAGTATGTAAAGTAAACTAAATTTGCAGCTGTTAAATTGCATATAAAGTAGAGTTTCAGGTAATTTAAGCGGTTATTTACAGTTTGAAGCCCGAAAAAATCGAATTTCCAGAATCATTTCAAGGAATGCTTTTAAATTTATTGATCCAAAAATTATTACATATTATGGCATTTTCTAAAGTTAATTTTAAATCTTAGTATTGTAAGAGTATTTATTTGGAAAGGCACTACAGCTGATCTCAGGAAGCTCTTCTTAAAAAAAACGTTTTGCGGTGACTTACACATCTCTGAACTAGATCCTCTGAAATTGAAAAGCCAAACAGATTTCGTAAATGTAGTATTAAGTCTAGTAACTAATCAGAGGAATAGGCAAAATAAATATTTTTGACAAGATGGTGGTTTTGACCAGAATTATAATTATATTATGTATGTTTATCGGAACGTTATGAAATTTTCTGTGTGTATTCTTAAGTGTATGGGCAATAAGAAAAAAATAGAAAAAATAAATTTTTTGAAAGTTCTTACTGACCCCTTGAAGTAGGAAAATATATACAGTCTGTCAAGTTAGAGCGTGGTTGTGTTAATTTACAAAAAAAATTATTTTATGAAACTTTCATATTTCTAAATACATTGTACACATTACAAGCAATGACGCAGTTTGGTTAATATTATATCCAGTCACCACCGGCGTCGATAATTGGCTGGCATCTCCGAGGCATGCTTTCTACTAATTTGACGGCGTATTCTATTGGCAAGGATCTCCAGATCCGTAGAATTTCGTAAGACAACTGCTTCAAAGTGTATATGCGTCTTCCACGAACTTCTTTAATACTATATATAACCTTACATTTTCAATAGGGTTTGCATCGGGAGACTGTGACGGCCAATCCAATGTAACGATGCCAAATTGAGTTTTCCACTGAGTACAGAGCTTTCTGCGGTGTTTAGGATCGTTGTCCTCTTGCAGAATCCAATCTTCATTTTTTCTAATGAACCATTGTTTGGCAGATGACAGTAAAGCCTTTTAGTGGATTTTTATCATTTTCTCGGCATTTAGGTTGTCAGTAAAGAGGTACAAAGTGCCGAATGTCTGCTTTGAGAAGGAGCCCCAAAGATGCACCTTTATTCCATGATTTACGGTCGGCTGAACAAGCCTATTGGTGGCAGTTACCAGGCTCGCGTGAGAACAGAACGTGCCCATATAGAACATTCATCAGTAAAAATGACATTTTCAAAATCTCTATCAATATTCGGATAGTTTCGTAGGATATATCTAATCCTTTTGCCTATAATTTTGCTTGTCCTTGCCGCAGTGTTTAAGTAGGATTCCGGGAAAACGCATTCACTATTATTTTTTCATCTTTTTTGTTCACTTTTTCTATCAAACCACGTTTTGGTAAATCATCGACATTTTTAGCCACTTTATATCGCTGTATCCACTTCTGTACGAATGCCTTCGACTTTCTCATATATTTAGCAGCCGCTGATTGCGACATTTTGGGAGCTTTCGGATGCAAAGGAACACAGCTTCGCAGCGCGACACGTATTTAGCACTCATGTTTAACGTGATTCTCTTTCAAAAGATCAACGACAACTGAACCTTTGTTGCCAATGAATCAAGGACAAAGCTTTCCTCTATCGGGTCGCATAGGAATTAGACCTAAATTTTTCATTAACTGTCGGTAAAGTCGACCACGCTCTTACTTGATAGGCTGAGCAAATTAAAGAAAATATTTTGTAACAAAACTGTTATATTTTCGCAATTTCATTTTTATGCTTAAATGATTTATATGAATTTCTTGTTTAAAATGTCATCGGATCCTTTAAAGCTTGTTAGTTCGAAGGAGGCTTAAATTTGTGAGCCAATATCATAAATGAAAGCTCTAAATATAAAGAAAAGTGACAAAGTACAACAGATTTAATAATTATAATTAAATACTCACGAAATGTCGACTTACTACTCAACATTGTTTAGTTTTAGCCGATACAGTTGATACAGCGTGGTTCAAACTTTTTTAAAACATCTGCAAAAACTTTCGCCGGATGTCTGGAAAATGAACTTTGTGTCAGCGATAACTTCCAATTCGACATAAATATCTGCTCGGCATGTGACATTTCCAAAACAAAAGTAAGTCACATAAAGCCAAATGTGGAGCATATGGTGTATGCGGAAAGGAGGGAATTATAATTTCTAGCCTTAATCGAACAAGTTGGCTTTATCGAGTTTGACGACAAGATATGATGCGTCAAAAACAACGGAGGCGCACTTTTTTCTGCCCAAAACTTAGTATTTTTTTGATATTCCTGGAATGACGGTACAATAATTCATAATTTTTCTTTCCTTCTGATAGGACAGTTCCCGCCCTTTCCGGTGCAAATTGGCCAGTGAAGTTAATTTTTTGAACAATTTATTGATATCTGCCTTACACCGGTATGAAGTGATGCATCGTTAAAGATTACCTGAAATAACTCACTGGTTTCAATATGCGATTTCCCTTTCACAGGAATAGAACTGCCGACCGATATTACTCTTTTTATGCCCTATTCAGGGTATACTAAGTTTGTCACAATGTGTGTAGCACTCAGAAGGCAATGTCTATATATAAGCGAACTAGTATTTGAATTTGTGAGATATCTATTTTCCATTCTCCCCAAGTAACTGTTAATTTTTATGGAAACTTTTTCATTTGACGAGTTATTTTCAATCAAAAACAATTTAATATTCTACAACCAAATTATGGGCTAATAGGAATACAGTTAAAAATATGTTTGTGTGTATAAATTGTTCCTAAAAACAGACAAATAATTATCTAATTATTGAAAATCTTTAGTGAGCGGTGCCAGAATGAAGGGCCTACTAGAACTGAAACCTAAATCCCATTAGAATATGGTGAAATACTAGACTTAAAGAAAACTCAGACTTAATAAGGCGTATGGTCGATAAAGGTATACTTATAGAATTATGTATTCTTCATTTTTCTTTGGTAGAAAGTAAAGCAAATGCGTCACAATCACATCCTTTTGGAGCAATATGTTTATAAAACAAGATTTACTAGTTTATACAAATATACTTTTTTAGACTGGGTTTTGTTCACTTTTATACAAAAATTTACGAAAATTTACCCTTTTTACCTTGTTATTTGTTTTTACTTGTAAATCTATTGTCGAAGGAATTATAGAATGTGGGCACAGCGAAATGCTTCTTTTCCAACATAAGCTTCAAAAAGTTTATCTATCCCTCAGCTGAAAGCTAAATCAGTGGGTACTAACTTCATTTAATGTAGTAATGATACACCTTTAACGAGAAAAGTTCAGAAAATCTTCAAACAAAAAAAAAAAAAAACAAAATTAGAAAATCATTTATGACAAATGTATATGAAATATGAAACGTGAATTATAATTTGATCTGCCTTTTATTGAAATCATCGGCTCAAACCAAAAATTTGGTTGATGACCTTTGAGGGAAGCAAATTATTACTGAAAAAGATTTCTTTTATTGTAACATTGTTAATAAGACTAAAATGCTACACAAGCAAATATTTTAATTTTAAATGCCACATTGACAGTTTACCCATCCTCCAACGCCACACATTCTAAAATACGCGAAACTCTCCACTTGTGGTCACATCAATGCGGAACTTAAAATCTCAATCACGATATTGTCACAAAATGTTGCATGCAGGCATACGATATCTGCTACCAAAAATGTGCAACTTGAAGCATCAAAACAATAACAACAAGCAAGAGCCAAAACCAATAAACATAAGCGCTACTGAAGTACCCATACATATACGTACGTACAATACAATATACGTACGTACAATACAATATACGTACGTGTGTGTGAGTAGATGCTTCTTTCTGCTGTTTGCTCATTGCCCAACCGTCAGCGTCGTGAACAAATGTGGTGGTGAAAGAATGATGCACGCATGCAACAAAGATGCCAAAAATGCTCCAAATAACCCATAAAAATGTTGCAACGGTGCAATACCAGCCGTTTTGGTGCTGACGGTAGCATGCGTTTAGAATAGTTATAATAGTAGCTGGTGGCCTGGTGGCGGCACTTTTTGTTGTGGCAAACATAGCTGCTGCGCGCACTGGGCCATTCACCTGTCCATGTGTTGGGCATTCGCCGTATTATATTGGAAATTATTAATATGTGCTGCTATATTTATGTGGCATTGAAGGTTTGCAGCTTTTACATACCATACATGCAACTGTGTTTGTGGCATGCAATTTGCCGCTTGCGCTGTTCATTTGTGCGCCGCTGTGCCGTGCTTGTTGTTGCAGTGCATCTTCGTGCTTCGTCCATATGCCACATTTGGTGTCGTTGCGTTTAGATTTTCACGTCAAATTTTTAATGTGCTGCTATTTGGCAATTTTCATCACCGATTTGCCACTGTATTGATATGTATTTATTGCTTAATGTGCACTGCCAAATGTGATGACAACGATTTGACAAAATATTTCGTTCAGTTGATTGGTAGCAAAGTTGCAATTCAATTAGTTGTGGTGATACGGTATTTTCTGACTTTTTTACCTAGAAACTATTTTCGAAAAATTCGTATTAAGACTATTATCTGAAAGGAGCTCTGGATGAAGTATAGCGCAATTAAAGTGCTAAATAGCAGTGACTACAAGATTTTTGGAAACAAAATGAAAGTAAACCAGGAAGATGAATTCTGGTCAATGAAAATATAAATTAATTGAAATGTGAATAAAATATGTTAAGCCCCATTTATAATCGATCTACACCATTCAGTGTTCTCAAAAAGCGGAAGCCACCTCCTTGGTGGAACATTGAGCTTAAAAACTAGAGAACGCAATTGAGAAATGTCTTTAATGAAAGCTAAGTCACCAAAAATTGGCAACCTTAAATGTACAGTAGCGGACAGTGAAATCTGGACAACTAAAAAATCATAGTTTTTCCTTATTAATTTAGTGGAATGTTTAAATTTTTTATGTTAAAACAATAATATATATTTGATACGAGAATATTAAGCGTAAAAAAGTCAGTGTAGTGGATTGCACTTACAAAATTTTTTTTTATTCAAAGCCGAGACCCCGATTTTTGAAAAATAATTCTTCACCTTAAAAAAAGAAAAAAGGACAAGTATCAAATTTGTAATTAAAATTATCGCAGTAAACTCTAGTTGTACAAAAAAAATGGATACTAACTATTTTGGCACGATGACAAGGCGCAGAGTCATCTTGAAAAATAAGGACATCCGCTCGTGAAAAGTGGTTTTTCATTGAAAGTATTAAATTGGTTTCAAGTATCTCCTGCTACTTATTCCCATTGGCGGTTCCTTCTATTAGGGCTACCTCCCTGCTTAACAGTTTTTGAACACATTCATAGGACATACCTTCGCTGCAAAAAATGTTAAATTTGGACTCATCTGAGAGGATTACATTTCGCCAATCAAGATGAGTTCAATTTTGATGTTCTTTTGCCCATCGTAAACGGGTTTGACGCATTTTTAATATTAAAAGTGGTTTTTTGTCGGCCCGACGAGCGTTCAAACCAACCTCTTGAAGCCTTGAACGAACAATTCTTGCGCTAACTTCCGTACCGACATCTTCAAATAACTCCATTTTAATGTCCTCAGCAGGTTTCAAGCAATCTCTCAAGCTGATAGAATGTGCACCCGATCTTCAATAGAACTTGTCTTCTTTTTTGCTCCAGAGACAGTTTTTCTCTTAAGAGACCTGGTTTTATCGACATTTTTTAGAAATTCTCCGATGGAAGACTTGCTGAAGCCAAATTTATCATTAATTCCTCTAGTGGTCAGATTTTCTTTTCGGAAAATCAAAATATTTCTTTTCTGCAATTCGGACATTTTTTCCTTTAAATTTGGTATATTTAAGCTTTTAGCAAGCACGAGCACGAAATAAACTTTGAAACTACTGAAAAATAAAACTAAAAGTTGTTATAAAAAGTGTACAGAGCACTAATTTATGTGAAATAATAAACCTTTCCGCAAAAAATTACACTTGTCGGTTAAAATCGTGCTTTAAATACAAACCGACGGGTTGTCCGGATTTCACTGTCCGCTACTCTATGTATCGTTAAGCAATACAAAAAGGCTGGCAGGAAAACAATACCAATCTTCATGCACATGGATTGAAAGCAGCAAAGAGTTCGCAAGCCTAGATTATCGAAAGAACATATCAATATATTTTACCTTCTCTGTAGAGAGCCCCTACAGAAGCTATTGAAAATGCACTTCACTTGAAGTCAGCAAACCACAGTTGAGGTATAACCTGAACTACGTTCAGAACCAGATAAATAAAAATAAGCAAATCGATTGGGCCTCATAATAAATAAGAATACATCTAAATGTGCTATAAAATGGAATGGAACTATTCCCATTCTGATACAAAAGCTAAAGGAACCAATGTTTAAAAGGCTTCAGAAGTTATATAAGTTATAAGAGGCCAGCGTCCAACTACCTCATATCCCAAGAAGCTGAGAAATAGTCAAAGTCAAATCAATTACAGAATATGCTTTCTGCATTTTATAGCCATTAAGCAAGTTAGTAGAAGCAGAGAAAACTCAAACTGAAAATTTTTTATCCCTTTTTATGGAAGCTTATGACATAAACAATTAGATTTTCATTTATAGGATGATATGGTTTAAGTAAGAAAACAAGTAGAAACCGTTTTTGCTTTAAGGGGTTATATACAGTTAGTATTTTCAAAGAATAATTTTTTTTCTAATATATATATTATATATTTAAGAATACACACAGAAAATTTCATTTTTTTCCCACCTATCAGTATTTTTTTCATAAACAATTTAAGGCCGAAATTTTGGTCAAAAATCGATTTTTTTTTTTTGAGAAACCGCTAATTTGTAAAAAAAATATTTTGCTTATTACTTCAATTTTCTTTACTAGATTTAACAGAGAATAGAAAATAGGGAAGTAGTAAGGAAAACAACCTGATATTTTTCTAAAAAGGACTGGGGATATTCAGAGTGATTTGTAATACTCAAACGAAAACGTCGGAGACCCTATAAAATATATATATGTATAACTGATCAGCATGACGACCTAAGTCGCTTTAGCATTGGCCGTGCGTCTGTATATTACCGTACAAGTCCATCAGTTTTTGAGATCTCGATCTGAAACTTGGCTCACGGCCTTTTCACCGTAAGAAGCTGCGCATTTGCCGGAACCGCCTATATCGAATCACTTAGCATAAAAGAATATATGGTTTTTACCTCAATCTTCAGTTTTGTTTTTGGCATTATAATCCCTTAATTTGAAAACACCAACAACAATAATAGTAAGAGCGAAAAACCAGCTGGGGGGTTGTTGCGACAACAAAGTGGCAGCTAACAGACCTCACAATACAACTAATTCACAGTTAGCAATGCCACCTATTTTGCCGCCATAAAAATGTTTTACAAATCATATTTAAGAAATGCCTAAACATACAACAACAAAGTATGGAAAAGGCAACAACACCAAGAGACAACTACCGCACAATGCAACAAAATTGCTTGCACGCTGCGTAAGCGCAACGCATGATGCGTACGTACAACAATTGCAGACATAAACAGCAATAAAAATGGATATGTGGACAGGGCAAACAGCAGACAGAAGCCAGCAACAATGTGCAAATAACAAGTCAACAAGCGAATGTTACAAACCAAAACAAATGCAAAACTGAGATTAAAATGCGGCATAAACGCGTGGACTAACTTGCAACCTGCAACATGCAACAACAATATCTGCACTAGGTATGAGCAAGTTGGCGGCGGTGGCTGTGGTGAGCAGCAACATAACATTATCAACAAACAACAAAGTGGCAATTAACATACAAAGTGTGATGTGTGGTGGCAGTCAAAGGCAGTGAGGACTAACTGGGTAGGGGAGGCATGCCAAGAGCGCAGCGCAGCAATAATATTTGTTTGTACATATATACATATATCTATATATATATATATGTGTTTTTTATATGTGTTTATGCCCGTTTGTATGTTTGACGCGTAGCTGAGGACGCCACGGCGTATATGTGGCATGTTGGTGAAATATATGCATACAAATATATTTGTTCCACGTTTAGCTGTGACCTTCCTTTTTAAGCCGCTGAATTGCTAGTTATTTCATTTTTCATTATTTTCACAAATACTTCACGCTGTTTTGCCTATTCATTTTAACTACTTTACAATTTACATTTCCGAGTCACAGCAGCTGAGAGCACACAACATGTTAACGCTATGATTTATGCTTCGTGCAGTAAGTGATTTCTGTTTGTGAACTTTTATCTTGTAGAACTGCCGCCCCGAAATTTAAAAGTCGCAGAAGATAGCAGAATGTAAGTAACTAAGAGTCTGCTACTAAATAACGGCATAACTTTTTAGAGACAAGTGGAAAGGCAGCAACGTAGAAGTACGCCATGAGGCGCTGATACAATAGTAGAATAAGTTATTAGTGATCTAGTTTCAATTAAGCAATTGATCTGATATTTAAAGGGATCCAGGAAGACTTTCTTGTATATATTTTTCGAAGAGAAAATGTCGGAAAGGTATATTTTTCAATGTATAGTCTTACTAAACTCAGAAGTTCACAGAATTTCAGCATAACTGCTTCTTAATAACCTGAACGGAAAGTGTTCCTCTTCACTATTTGTCTGAAGGAGCAAAGTGTCAATTCGACAATCAATATAGATCAAATCGAGATATAGTAGAAACTTTTATATAATTAACATAATTAACTAGGTTGAAGTTTAATGATTTTAGAGTATATTTCTGTTTTTCATGAAATTCGTAGCTCACTAAAATAATAGTGTGATATCTGTAATATCTTTTGAACGGTGAGGCTTAAGAAATAATTTGATGACAGGAGATATTTCGTCTTGCCCGTTCACTGCCAGACCCATTTTCTTGCTTCCTGTCCAGTCTGGAGAAAGCAGAACTAACGGCGCGGTTGTTGAGGCCGATGATCTCAATATCACCGGAATACGCCAGCAGCTGTACACTCTTATAGAAGATGGTACCTTCTCTATTTAGTTCTGTAGCTCGAACTATTTTCCCCAGACGCAGGTTGAAGAAGTTGCACGATACGGAGTCGCCTTGTCTGAAACCTCGTTTGGTATCGAACGGCTCGCAGAGGTCCTTCCCGATCCTGACCGAGCTTTTGGTGTTACTCAACGTCAATTTGCACAGCCGTATTAGTTTTGCGGAGATACCAAATTCAGACATCGCGGCATAAAGGCAGCTCCTTTTCGTGCTGTCGAAAGCAGCTTTGAAATCGACGAAGAGGTGGTGTGTGCGTCGATTCTCCTTTCACGGGTCTTTCCAAGACTTGATGCATGGTGAATATCTCGTCGGTTGTTGATTTTCCAGGTTCTAAAGCCACACTGATAAGGTCCAATCAGTTTGTTGACGGTGGGCTTTAATCTTTCATCAGGCAATACGCCTGATATAACCTTATATGATGATGTTGAGGAGGCTTAATCCCCACGGTAGTTGGCGCAGATTGTGGGGTCTCCTTTTTTATGGATTGGGCATAGCACACTTAAATTCCAATCGTTGGGCATGCTTTCGTCCGACCATATTTTACAAAGAAGCTGATGCATGCTCCTTATCAGTTCTTCGCCGCCGTGTTTGAATAGCTCGGCCGGCAATCCATCGGCCCCTTTGCCGCTTTGTTGTTCTTCAGGCGGGCAATTGCTATTCGAACTTCTTCATGGTCGGGTAATGGAACGTCTGCTCCATCGTCATCGATTGGGGAATCGGGTTCTCCTTCTCCTGGTGTTGTGCGTTCCCTGCCATTCAGCAGGCTGGAGAAGTGTTCCCTCCATAATTTAACTATGCTCTGGGCATCACAAGAGTATGCTCCGGTCTTGAAACCTTCTGTAAGCCGCCGCATTTTTTCGTAGAATTTTCGAGCATTACCCCTGTCGGCCAGCTTATCAAGCTCTTCATACTCACGCATTTCGGCCTCTTTTCTTCTTCTGTCTGCAAATGCGTCTCGCTTCCCTCTTCAACTTTCGGTATCTATCCCATCCCTGCACGTGTTGTGGTCGATCGTAACGTTGGGAGGTAGGCAGCCTGTTTTTCTCTCCGCTGCGGCAGCGGCACTCCTTCGTCGTACCAGTTGTTCTTTGCACAAGGCACTCCGAAAACCAAGGGTTTCGGATGCAGCTGTACGTAAGGAGTTTGAAATGCCGTCCCACAGTTCCCCTTTATACCGAGTTGTTGATGAGTGCTCTCAGAGAGCAGGAGTGCAAGCCGAGTAGAAAATCGTTCGGCAGTTCTGTTGTGATTGCAGCTTTTCGACGTCGAACCTTCCTTTGTGTTTTGGTGCGGCGCGTTTTTTGCTGCACAGAGGCGGGTGCGAATCTTAGCTGCAACAAGATAGTGGTCCGAGTCGATGTTAGGACCTCGGAGCGCACGCACATCTAAAACACTGGAGACGTGTTCTTCCGTCTATCACAACATGATCGATCTGGTTGGTAGTTTTTCGATCCGGAGACAGCCAGGTAGCTTGATGAATTTTCTTATGCTGGAATCTAGTACTACAGATAACCATATTTCGGCCCCCGGCGAAGTCGATCAGCCTCAACCCATTTGGGGATGTTTCGTCGTGGAGGCTGAATTACCGACCATAGTGCCAAAGATACCTTCTTTGCCCACCCTGGCGTTAAAGTCGCCAAGCACGATTTTGACATCGTGGCGGGGGCAGCTCTCATAAGTGCGCTCCAAGCGAAATGCATAGAAGGCATCTTTGGTCACATCGTCCTTTCTCATCCGTCGGAGGCGGGCGCAGATCAGCGATATGTTGAAGAACCTCGCTTTGATGCGGATTGTGGCTAGACGTTCATTCACCGGAGTGAATGATAGTACTCGGCGACGGAGTCTCTCTCCCACCACGAATCCAACACCAAACTTGCAGCTCCTTTATATGGCCGCTGTAGTAAATGTCACAAGCGACCTACTCGTTCCGCAAACCTTGTCCCGTCCATCGCATTTCTTGGACGGCGGTGATGTCAGCCTTTATTTTCACGAGGACGTCAACCAGCTGGGCAGCGGCACCTTCCTGAATTAAGGGACCGGACATTCCAGGTGCATGCCCTCAATTCGTAGTCCTTATTTCGTTTGCCATGGTCGTCATCAAAAGGGGGGTCTCTCATCCGAGGCTGGTTGTAGCTCTTCACTGGGGGTGTTTTTTACGTGGCTGGTCCCAAACCCAGCGCACAACCCTTGTAGGGAATGTTTCGCCTTCTCACTTTAGCTCGCCTTCGAACGGATGTTCTTAGGCTACCCAGAGGATACTTGGTCAAATACCGGAAGTAGTGCGCTGCTTGAGCCATGTGTAAAAGAATCGTTTCTGGCCACTCCCAAGTGAATGGCGATCAGAGAACTTTCCTCACTTGCGTGAACTTCTACACATGACCCCATCCTCCTCCTGATTCCGTAAACAAAATTTAATGCAAATTCTTTGCTCAACTAATTTCGACATCTCAAAAAACGAAAAACTCAGATTTAGCAGCTCACAAAACGACACGTATCTCAAACGCTAATAAATATTTTGACATGAAATTTGACATAAATGTGACTGACAGTACTACCAACCTAAAAAAAATAATTATCCAAATCCTTCGACAGGCGCAGTTTAAATTCAAATGTCACCTTATTTTTTATGTTTTTTATGTATGTCAAGATATCTCCATCTTTGATTTTTATAAAACCTAGGGCATAGTTTTATTTATATTTGTATTATATGTTTATACATGTATCTATATTTAATACTTTTATTTTATGTATATGATTTCAGAAAGGAACATAAGAATAGGGATTACGAAAGAGATTGCGGAAACCTAATCGTGACTGAAAAATAAGCTTTAACACTAGCAAGCTGATAATTGATCAAAATCCAAGATATGCTATGATCAAGTTTTAATATTTCTAATGTAAGACTGAGCTACACCAATATAGATTTAATGAAATATTAGAACAGTTACAATACAGTTCTGGAAGCTAAATTTGATTACGAGTTTTCTCCATAAAAATTTGCAAAATATTATTTAATTTTGAATTCTTTGATCTCAATTTAATGATAAGACTGAGCTACACCAATATAATTTACAATTGTAGGAATATATATTAAGACTTGGACAAAAAATGTTCATACGTAATATAAGCAAATAATGCATTCAAAAAATGTTCTACACAGCAATTTTGCATTTCGAAAGACGGTTTTACTTAATAGTTGGCTTTTCGTTTTAAAAATATATGTAACTTCCATATTTGACACAAGATGTAATGATTTCTGTGCATATTTCTAAGAAGCACACACTTAGAATTTTGAGTTAGACTGCAGGCCTTTACGCAAAAGCTGAAATTTCTGGATATTAACGTTTTTTAACTAACCAAATCGTATTTACAATGGGTTTCTATAATAAGTTAGTATACCAAATGACCAACGCGTCAATTTTCATTTCAAACAATTACAAGGTTATAGGGTCATGCAATCGGTGCATAAAGACACATGTCAAAAAATCTATGCAATTGTCAGTAATATTATATATGGGTAAGGGAAGAGCAAATTTAAATAAAAGGATTTACACAATAATTTTACGACCAAACCCAAAATAATTGAAAGTATTGCCAAAATAATTTTTTGTCCGCAAATTCTGCAGATATGACCAAAAAATATTACGAAAACCTTTAACTCAACAAAATGTAGTCGCCTTGGAAAAACTCCTTTATGCTAATAATGCTGTTGGTTTTTGTTTTTTTTTTTTTTGCCAACGAAAAACCTTTCCTGGAAAGCGTAAAAAACGCACAAAATTTCACCAGAAAGGTCAACAGCATTATGTTGAGTGCACGGCCAACGGACAAACTAAGAAAGTCAAATAGGCAAACGAAAGAAATGGCAGAAAAGCAAATACACTAAAGGCAGATCAGAAAGTCAGCAATTTTTCAGAGCAAATGCTTCGCGGAAGCACGCAATTTCATATAAGAAACGTAAAGTTGACAGTGGACGATGAAAGATATAAAGGAAATGTAGAAAATCCATAAAAAACGGCAAGTCGTAAGCGGCACAAGAGACTAAAAAATGGCAAGAAAGGCTTTGTTGGCGTAAAAAAACTCACGGAAATAATAAAAATGGGCAGCAGCTTCAATAGAAACTGTTAGTTGGACAACAACAAGCGACGCGCTGGATGTTAAAAAAGTCAGAACGTTAGTTGTTGTTAAAAAAAAAGTCATGAGAAGTAAGGCAAAGGACACTTTTGGCTGCAACAAGTAAGCATAACAAATACCACAAAGGCTCAAAGGATGCAATTTGCACACCGCTAAACAACTCAAGGATCTTTCTGCTGTAGTTATGTGTGTGGTGAACGTGTAGGCACACTTAAATGATCTCTAGTTTACGAGTAACAACAACAACGCAGAGCGAATTCGCAAAATGGTTATAGTTTGTTGAGAAACGAGGTCACCAAATAGTGCGCCAATTGTAGCTGTCTTGGTATGTGTGAGTGTAAATGTGTGAGCGCATGTTGTTATTGAGTTGGTGTATTTATGTTTGCCATTTGCTGTGCTTGCATACTATAATTTAACTACTTACTAATAATATCTAAACTAGTTGCCGAAAAATCGCATACAAAAAGCATAAGCCGCCGCAAGGCACGCATGCGTTTGGAAATGTTTGAAAGTGGGCGTTATGTTTGAATCCGTAGGCGGTATGTTTGCCGTAAAAGAATGCGCGTCTTAAATGCGTGCTGAATGCATAACGGGCAAAGATGATCGCTAAAAATGGGGCGGTATGTTTTGCCACAGCACAAATACTGTTTGCGCTAATAATAGCGCGAAGGGCGAGACTCGCGAAAAAAAGAAACGAAAACACCGCGCTTAGCAACTGCAAGCTTACCTGCGGCTATTTAGGTGACAATGAAGAAACAAGAGCGCGTAATTAAGCGGAAAAATGCGCTAAAGTGCAGCGGCAACAACACCAAAAGGCGAAACGGGAAACTCAGCGCGCACGCGTTGCGCCGCTGTGTTGTAAAAAATCTTGAAAAAACGTGTGCACGAAATGAAAGCAAAAACTGTTTGCAAGCAAGAAGATTATCAATAACACTGCTAACAGCAACAAAACGCTTAACAGCGCTAATGCTGCTAACGTTAACAGTGCAGCGCGTAAAAAGTTGTTTCAAAGGATAATGCAAATCGGCAAAAAGTGAAGGTAAGACTGCAAAGTCTCGCATATTTCCACTAAAAAACTAACAGTATATGCACTTTCAAGCAATAGCAGCTACAGTTATTCGCATAACATTTTGACTTGCACGGACGAGTTATCAGAAAGCGAGCGCGCTTGCGTTCTTTCAACACTATGTAAACATGCATCCTTGCAGGTAAGTGCGTCGCTTTGTTTTGCTGTCATTTGTATGTGATTTTTGTACAGTTTTTTGCATGAATTTTCACATAACCCTGTACCTTATCGCGAATTTTTCAAGGCTAATGCTTTATCGAACTCATTGTTCGTCTTTGTCTTGCAAGCCCGTGGGACAAAGCGTCTTTGGTGTGGGTGCAAGCGAAAGGCGTTGAGTGATGGTTAAAAATATTAGAGTATGCATAAACATTCTATTATTCTTTAATGTTTCCTTGCATGCGGAGTTGCCTGTGTATTTTGGCATGAATAAAAAGTTCGTACCTTTTGCTCCAAAATATATGGGTGAAGGCTAACCTTTTTTAATACGACTAAACAAGATATTATATTGAGGTAGACCTGCATATATAAATATTTACAGCTTAGTCGGGTTTTTAATGTCACTGCAGATAATAATAATGACCTGATTAAAATATATTATTGAATGTAATTAAGCGTTCCTATAAATAAGTGCTAAGCGTTTCTTGAAAACATACATATGTATGATCAGCGAAGTATTTCAAAGAATTCAAAGAAGACTATGTTAAAACTAAATCTTCTTTTATTCTTACGCAATAATTCACAGCAACTATATTTCATAAAATTTTGTAGCTCTTTACGTATTTTTGAAAAATGTAAAAAAATGTTGTTCACTTTTTTATTTAGTACATATTTAGAAAAAATTAATTCGTATTTCTTCAATATTCTTAAACATTTTTCAAATATGTACAACAAGGATAAGTAGAGATAACAAATTTCTTAGAAGTCTTAGCTTTCTAAATATTACTCGTACTTATGATATATCTCAACTCAGCATTTAAATGTGCTTTTGTAAATGTTCTATATTCTAATTCTACTCGATATGACATAGCCATACCTCGTTGTGTAAATATGTTAAGGGGTTCTATAAAGTTAGAATTATAAAAAAATATTTTTTTTTATTTGTTTTTTAAATGCATTTTTTATTTAAGAACACACATAGAAAAATTCATATCGTTCCTGTGAATATTTTCGAAGTTACACGCAAATTTGAAAAGACGTTTCAGAGAGCGAGTTTTTTTCAATATGGTGCTTTCAAAGCCGATAATCAACATTACTCGAGAACGGCCAAACCGATTAGATTAAAGCTTAACACGAGTTTCTAAAATACATTTTCGAGTAATTGTTCGAAGATTTTTTTCTCACCTATAAATATATATATTTTTTATAAACAAATTAAGGTCGAAATGTTGATCAAAAATCATTTATTTTTTTATTATTTTGCTTATTCCTTCGATTTGCCTTACTAGACTTAACATTACCTTAACAAAATTTGTTTGGTTTTTAAATTTCAGAGGATCTACTTGTAGTTTAGAAATATTGTTGTCGCAGCAAAACGTCAGCTGTAGTTCTATTTGAAATAAATATTTTTACTAATAATTAATCTTAAAACCCGGTTAAAAAATATAATCATATGTGTACAAAGTTTTAGATTAATAAATTTAAAAAATTTCTCAAAAAAAATTCTAATAAAATCGCTTTTTTCGATTATGTTATTTTCGTCGACAGTTTTAGGTCTGAATTTTATATAAAATCTTCTTTTTAATATCTCACGTGCAAATTCAGTTCATATGTATATAACATCCTATGTTTTAAGAGTAAATAAAGAGCAATAATTTGTACTGTAGTTTATTTGTTGAACAGGATTTAAGGCATTTGGTGTGAAATAAAAAAAACTTTTTAAGTAGGTATATAAGTTTTATAGCCTTGACAGACGGCAGCGTTAATCCGGATTAACTGCGCACTTAATCAGATCCAAATTTGTAGGTGACAGACGGCAGCTATGCGAGTTTGAAACTCTCATAAACAGCTCATTGTCCTTTTTATAATATTTTCAATGAAAATTGATAGAAGATAAACATTACGGTTGTTAGCTGACCAATTTTTACCAAATCATTTTTTATTACAAAAAAATATCAACAAATTATTTTTAAAACTGCATCATGACATAGAAGTTTTATTGATATTATATAGAGAATTTGATTAACAGCTGTCAGGGTTGCTTGTATTTCATTCACAATAGATGAAAATTGGCCATTTTTAACAATGTTGCCAACGAAAATCTCACAAACTCCCTAAAATGTTGAGAGTTATTTTTGGATTCAGCAACGGAGTTAGCTGCGGTAACTCCTGAAGTAATCCCGAAAAATGCAATTAATCTGGTTTAACGCTGCCATCTGTCAATGCTATTACTTTCGCTATAAGATTGCGCCTTTAAAAAATTGCCATGAAGTCTCAAATCAATACTTCAAATTGTTTTCTAGTAACAGCTTTCTAACAAGTAGCCGCTCAGTTCAATCAACCCGTCATTTTATTTTAAACAAGCTTTTCTTGAACTATATCTTTGCTATCACAATTCATTGTCTGTACATAGACTCCACGTATGGGCCAATGATCCGTTGAAAATCAAATTTTTGCAGGCTTTAAACGAACAAAATGTTGAATAAAAATCACTTTTTCTAAAATCGCCGTAATTTCTAATTTTTTTTCGATTGTATGTTGTTATACCGAAAATAAACGTAAAACCTAGAAACATTTTATTTTTAAATTTAATTTCGCATATTCAAAATAAGTACAACAAGTAAGGAAGAGTTAACTACGTGTGCAACTGATTATTTTATACTCTTACAACTTGCAAGAATCAAAGCCAGGGAAAAAGAAGAAGGGTTAAGAGAAAACCCAATCATAAAAAGTAAAGTCGTCCGGATGTTCGAAAATGCAGGTAATAGCCATATGAGGGATAAGCTAAGTTTTCGCTCAAATTTATCTATTTTAGGCTAAAAGATGCACCGTTATGAATAAAACACGTTCTCTTATTTTAATTAGGATAACTCATATATTGGCCGATATACAAGTAAGCTATTGATAAACTATATTATATCAATATTCTACTACTACATATATTCGAATTTGAGAGGCAATGCAAGTCCAGCCTAAATATCTCACTTGAGCATCATGCACAAACTCCAGAAATATTATTTTTTGGTATATGTAAATTAAATATGTATAACGTAATGTCTCTAAAGAAAACTTTTCCAATGTGCATATTAACTATAATATATAAACCTATCTTGACCTCTACTTCGCTGGAGAGTCAAAAGTTTTCAAATTTGATTTTTCGAAATACAAACAGAACAAAATGGAGATTGATTTTTTGATAACTAGAAATTTTTTTCTCCGATTTTAATTGTCAAAAAACGGCACTTTATACGATATTCAAAACAAAAAACTGGTGGAGAAGGACCTGGCAACACTTGGCCTCTCCAATTCTTACTAAACATCAAAAAGGAAGAACGACTGGCGCGCTGTTGTAACCTCGACATTTTAAGCAAATATGAATTTCAGTGCCAGCAACAAGTTTAAACAGAAAAAGTTGAAAACTTTAATTTCATAAACTTTATATTTCTCAATTCAAAGACATATTTTATATTTTTAGTCATCATTTTAGCGATTGATATTCTTTAGAACTACTAGTCTGACAGAAATAGAAATAAGTTGAAAAACAATCAAGTACAACTCTTCAAGACTTGCTCTGTACTACAAAGCGTGTAAAATTCTTTTAATAAACTATAAATAATTAATTACAACGAAGAAAAACATAGTTGAAGGTTAACTCACTAGAAATACGCGCTGTTTATCTTTCAATAAAAATATGGATTTTTATGACAAAATATGACAGCAGCTTTTGATCATAAATCTGAAATCATGTACTCATAAACACACATGTCAAAGCGTTAGTATCATATTACCTGTGCTATAAAAATAAACTAGTAACTGACTAACCAATCAATATGTCGACGCGCCACAATAGCAAATTTATTAGTTGTTTTATTTGTTCATTTTACAGCTAATTTTCTTTAATAACTATAACTGGTGGCTATTCTTCGCGACGCTTCGGACAAGGCGTTTAGCATGAAATTATATTGACGTATTCCAAAATAAATTTGCTGTGTTTGTTGTACAATTTGTGCGCATTAGTATTTTGTCGAATTCCTTCGCATTTGCTTTTATTAAAGTTTTTATTATTTCTTTGAAGTACAACTTCCGCGTCGCCCATATTAATCTTGCATACTTAAGCATTTTAATTAATTATGACGATGTCAAAGTGAGGTGTGTGAAAACAACAACCACAAAACTTTAGATATAATAAAATACACCAATAAGAAAATGTCAATATTGCAAAGCCAGCCAATAAATAAATTGAATTAAATAATAACAATATGCACAGCATGAAATAAGTTGACAATCACGAAAGTATGGAATCTGGTGACGATATTCAATATGAGCAGTCTGAAAAAAATAATTGCATAATTAATCCTATATAAATATTTGCTGCGAATCTTTGCGATTTTATGATGAAAGTAGAGTTTTGGTTTTTAACGGCAAGCTAATTGAATACTGTGGCACTCAATTAAGTTCTTAGTAAAGTGTGCCAAAGCGATTTCAACTAGTATATGCTAATATTTTTATTAGTCTCAAAATAAGAAATGAAAAATTAGCACTCAAGTAATTTTAGCTTTATTAAATTACTTAACAATTGAGCCTAACTACTTAATTAAGTCAATTTACTTAATTGTGTTAAGTTCAATCAAGTTTTTAAGCGACTTTTTAAATTTTTTGCTTTTTATAAATAACATTTATCTCAACTCGGTGTACAAAATTAGTTATTTTTAACATAATTACTTAATAATTGTGTTTATAATTGAAATTAGTTTAGTCCAATTATAATTATCTTAATTAAATTAAATTACTCAATTTTAATTCAGTTACATTTAATTTAATTTAGTTTTATTTAAATAGCAAATCATAAAGCTTAAAACAATTTATGCTAATTGAGTTCAATTAAATTTAAATTAAAATATTTTGTCTTATATAGATGTATTATTGGATGCGGCCACGCGTTGCTGTGGTATACATTTTGTACTATTACTCATATAATAAACTATTCAATACAGTGTTTTTCTCAGTAAGGTTAACAGCATCTGTTATTTTTAGTTAAAAAAACCTTCTTTTCCGAAAGAAGGAACCTTAGTTAAGTTTACCAGAACTTTACAGATGAATGGCTGCTAATCAAACATTGAGAAAATTACCCTTAAGGTTTGACATTTTACTGAAATTTATAATCACAGTTGAACTTTCCTAACTCGAAACACCATAATCAACTACGAAACTTCGAATTATGGCAGAAAAATTTTATGCAATTTGACTTTTATTGTTAATTTAACAGTTCGAGTTATGGAGAACATCGAGTTTGAGATATAAAAGTTCAAGTATATTATATTTTTTTGGGGGATTGTAAATACATGCATATGTTTAGAAATATATACAGTAAATTTCCCAAAAATAGACTCTGACGAACCGGCCTTTCTGTCTAGTTATTAGAGTTGTCCGGTTAATAGAGCGTACATGTAATGCAGCTTTCACTGTATTTCTTATTTATGAATTGTTTTGACTATCCCATCTTCTAAGTTGTTTCAAACTGGACAAAGTGTGTTAAATTTTGGTAAAATTGGTTCAGTAGTTTAGGAATCCATCGCGGACAAACAACGTGACACGTACTTTTTATATACAAAGATTTAAAAGTAATTAAAATTAAATTTAGGTCGTAATTTTGCTATTTAGCCAGATTTATTTTGTTATAAGCCTATTTTACATATTTTAATTTACATCCATAATTTTTTTTCAACTTTATTTTCGTCAAAATTTGTTAATAAACTGTTGTACTTAGTTATTTTGATTCAATTGAATGAATGATTGTAATAAAATTGAAACTGAATACTCATAAGATTTTCTAATTCCTCAATTGAGTCTATTAGCGAACTACTAACTATGCCAGTGGTAAAGAAATTTTCTAATTGACTTAATTAAGACACAATCTTAAAGGTGAATATTTAGGTTAATTTTTTGGGTCTCATTTGACTAATATTTTCTTATTGATATTATTTTATATTTTTAAAGCCATTTTTATTATTTAATTGTATGTGTTTCAACGCTTACAATTTAATTGGTAACTACTAATTGACTCAATTAAGATATTGTCTGTTTAATATACGAAACCTCTTTTGGATAACACTTAACTTTTGTAGTCATTGGCGCAATTTATTTTCTTTCAATGTAAATTGCGGTTTCGAATGAATTTTTATTAACTTAGCTCGCTATTAATATTGTTAATTCAATTTACTACTCAATTCAAGTGAGTTTCTGAATACGCTGAAGTATTTTACTTATTTAAATATTTGAATATACTTCAACATTTCATTTGCTAAAGTCGCTGCTTTATTTTATCATCTGCAAACACCTTATTGTTGGCAGCTCAATTAATATTGTGCCAAATTTAAAAGCTAAAAATGGGAGAATAAATTTTGCTGCTAAACGAAGTACAAATACATAAAGCAACGCCAAATACTAATTGCAGAAAAATAAAATAAATCTGCAAAATGAAACCAGTTTATCAAACAAACACCCCAAAAATGGCTATAATTATGACATTAACTGAGACAATTAAATACTTTTTTCACCAGCCACTCAAAACACCATAATTGCTAACAATCAATTTAGCAACGCGAAAAGAAAACCAAATAGAAAACACACAAAGTCAATATTTATCCGAAAGGTGAAAACTAGTTTCGTGCCACAACGCCGAAATTTAACAAAATTTAATGCAAATTTTGCATTAATTTTGTTTGTTCAAAATAACAAAGGCAACAAGGAATTTACTTGTTTTACCACGCACAGCTGTTATTGCTATTGTTGTTGTTGTTGGCACGCTAATGAGATGCAAATTAATGCCGCTGATTTTCAGCTCAGCACACTGGTAGCGCCCAACAAAATGATTGATTTGCGGCAATTATTTAAAAATGGGCTATTTATGTGTGCCAGTGTGAATGAAATGCGCAAAAATTAAGCGATTAGCGCAGAGTTTTGCATATCAAATTGAGATGATTGCGAATTTGGTAAAAATAAACTCAATTCAGATTTTGCAAAATGATGCAATGACTAAAATTAGAAGAAAGTCATGGACAAAATTGACGTTTAATCATTTAGTAAAAGAGCAAACAATTTTGCAATGCTTTTGAAGAGTTTAACTTAAGTCGAACTGATCGATTTATGGGAGGCGAAGTATTTATAACTCTACAAGAGTTAATTGATTACCAATTTGAAGGACATTTTGGGCCTCAAGCACGTCAAATCTCGACTGGTACCGAAAACTTTGAATTTTTGGAAAAAAGGCGTCGCGTTGAAGTGTGTAAAACGATGTTTTTCGACTACCAGGATATCATGAAACGCATTATAACTGGCGATGGGACTTGGATCTATGCTTACGACCCCGAAACAACTGATCAATCGAGCGAATATCGTGCCAAAAGACCAAAAAAATCGCGCCAAAGACGCAAAAAATCAAGGTCATGTTGACTGTTTTCTTCGATTATCGTAGTGTTGTGCATTATGATTTCCTTCCAACCGGTCAAACAGTCAACAAGGAATATTATTTGAACTTTATGCGTCGTTTGCGTAACGCTATCCGCCTAAAAAGGCCGGAATTGTGGAAAGACAACTTGGTTTTTACACCACGATAATGCACCATCCCATACTGCCCTCGTAATTCGTGATCATTTCGCCAAAAACTCAACCCATATCGTTCCGCAACCACCGTATTCACCTGATCTGGCGCCGTGCGACTTCCGGCTGTTCACCAAGCTCAAAAGACCGCTCCGGGGACACCGTTTTTATACGATAGAGTAGATTCAAGCCGCAGCGATGACAGAACTGAAGGCCATCCCGGAAAGTGACTACAACCAGTGTTTCGAAGATTGGAAAATCCGTTGGGCTAAGTGCATTGCATCGGGAGGAAATTACTTTGAAGGGGATGAAATTGATTTGGAAGAATAAATAAAGAATTTTCAAAATAAATACAATGTCACCTTATTTTTTGGGCACAGTATTTTTTTTATTCCACTGTCTTGTCTTACACAATTACTGTCTCCTCTCTATGAATTGTCCTGCCAGTTGCTCTAATAGGGAAGCTTTCGCCCCATTACTGATTTAACAACGAAAACTGGAACATTTAATTATAATCATTTGTTGATATTTATAGCATGCAATATAAATTTGCTATCTCTTAGAAATATTTGCTAAAGTAGCTGAATTTACTTTTATACTCTAAAATGAAGCCTCTTTCTGGCACTTTCTTAGTCCAAACCGATGGGAAAATTTCCTTTCTCCTAAGAAAAGTGTAGTTGCCATCGTAAATCATATATATGTCTCCAGCTTCATATTTTCCAAATTAACCCGTTTGAAGTTTAATTAAATCATAATAATTTTGACATATAAATTCAGTATATCATAATTATCGAAAAGTAATATGCAAATAAAAATCTCAACTCTCTGCAGAAATTTCAAGTACAACAATAACACATATGGAAAACAAAATCATGCCTGTACATGGCTTTCTTGCTATGCTCAACATACCTGGTAGCCGAAACAACCCCTTACCTTTTTTGTCGATCTTCCTATTGTCACTAAAAATATTTGCAACTAAACCACAGTGGTTGTAGCCGCACACTAACACACTGTGACACTATAAATAATAATTTTCATATTCGTATGCAAATAAAATTATGAGCAATTGCAAACAGTTATTACTTTGTTCATGAATATATGAATTCGATGAGGGCATAAATCAATAAGAACGTGCAACGACGAATGAAGGAAGTTAAAAGTCTTTTATATAAGTATATAAGGTTATATTAATAACACTTAACTAGTAATGAGTAAAATTACTGAAATGTGCTAGAAAAGAATTTATGTTTGCGGACATTGCACGAAATTCAGGTGAGGACATAAATTTATATTGAAAATTTTAATTTTGAGGACGGCTCTATATTTTAATTTGAATAAACTGCATTGAAAAAATCGCATTTAATGATTTTTCTAACTTTAAATGCACCTGATCATCAAAAAAGGCGTAAATCTCCCAAGTTTTTTAATATTTTCTGTAATAAATGATTACTAGAGTAGTCTTCTGGGTATGATAACAAGCAAAATGTTCGAAAAAGTCAACGAAAAGTGGACTGAACGGATGGATCATAGAGACGCACCGCGGCCTAATATTTAAAAGAGATAAAATAAATGCCTAAGAATGTTCTTCGAATGATAATAGATATGCTTTATTAAATTAGAAGTTTATATGTTTTCTTTAAAGAAGTTAGAAACCTCGAAATGGATCACAATTTATAAACTCAAAGTTATCGAACCACGAAAAGCCGATTTTTCCACTTAACAATGTTTCCGCTCTATTTTTCCCCGCTTTAAAAGAATAAAGCGATAATTACTGCTGCTCTTAATATTTCTTGATCTATTTATAAAGGGTACGTTTGCAACAAAAAAATGGGTTAGCCACTGGAGACAGTTTCCATACCATCCAACAAGTTTATTTATCGTAGAAGAGCTCACATATTCGGTCACCAAAAAATCGGCTCAGAATTTTTGCTTGATGGAACTCGCTGTAATCTTAATATCTAGGAATTAGAGTAAATACATACGGCATATATTGGATGTTTGGTGGTTCAGTATAGTATAGTAAGTAATTGTTTGTTGCCAGTCAGATTAGTTTAGCCTTGAAGACCTCAAAAGAAGTAATCTAACACAGTTTATTGTAGAGGACAAAATTTCAGAACTACTTGACATAACTGGCGGTTCCAGTCCTTCATCTTCAAATTCGGGAGTAGCTTTGAGAATAGTATTTCAACTAAAGGAAATGGCGAATTCAATAATTACAAGAAAAAACGTTAACTTCGGCGGCACCGAAGCTAATATACCCTTCACAGGTGCATTTCTTTTAGTAATTATGTGTTCAGTTTGTATGGAAGCTATATGCTATAGTAATTCGATCTGAACAATTTTTTCGCAGATTACATTGTTGCCTTAGAAAATAATCTATACCAAATTTAGTGATGATACATTGTCAACTGTGAAAGTTTTCCATACAAGAACTTGACTCCGATCGTTCAGTTTGTATGGCAGCTTTATGATATAGTGGTCCGATATCGGCCGTTCCGACAAATGAGCAGCTTCTTGCAGAGAAAATGACGTTTGCAAAATTTCAAAACGATATCTTAAAAACTGAGGGACTAGTTCGTATATACAGACAGACAGACGGACGGACGGACAGACAGACGGACATGGCTAAATCGACTCAGCTCAACATACTGATCATTTATATATATACTTTATAGGGTCTCCGATGCTTCTTTCTGGGTGTTACAAACATCGTGACAAACTTAATATACCCTGTTCAGGGTATAAAGATCTTTAGCTTCACAGCGTAAAACATCTAATAAACAGTTCAGTTGTCTTATATGTATGTTTTGTTCTTAGGCTTATGTTTCATTTATAACCCGTTCGTAAGTGAACTTTAGCTTTTTAAGCTCTCTCGTGTATAATCAAATAGCTATAAAAAGCGCTTAATGCCAGCAGGTAATGAATACTGAAGGACACATAAAGTTTTAGAAAGCTTTGGAAAATTCCAATCGAAAACCTTTAACCTGAGTTTTAATGCCTAACATACCTAGGCACATATATGGAAGCATACTTTTTCCTTTGTGATAATATTCTTATCGTAATTGCTCGTAAATAAATGCACTCATTAATCCAGATCACAGTTATAGTTAAACACTTTGCAGCATCTGGTTAAGATTAACTGCAAAACCAGTACATCCACCGAACCCTACATTACGAGATATCAGGCACACATGCCTTTCTCGTGGAAATTCCGCATCCAAAACAAATGGAGCACGAGTTTTATAACTAATTACCAAGCAACATAGGCTAACTAAACAATTTAGAGAGACTGCGGTTTAAGCATTTTAGACTGCAGAAAATTTCCCAACAAGTTATTTAAGTGCACCCAAATCTTTTTCAAAATTTGCCACGAAAATGTCTAACAAAACGACTTAAATTTTGCCTAATATATATTTCATTCGTATTTTCATAAAATTAGTACTGCGCATGCGCGCCAACCGCTTCGAGCGATGCCAGCATTTTGGCAATTTAATCCAAAACATACGTGTCTGCAGCAATCTGTAAGTGACTTATGTATATGTAAATAGTGTCACAGTACACATAAATAGAAGATAATATTTTCATATATATGTGTGTCACCGTAGTAACCATAAGTCTGTTTGCATTGGATTGACTTTGGATTTTCCCAAATTAACCAAACAAGTTGCTGGCATCGCTATGCTGAGCAAAGGATATTTGCAACAAAATAAATACAAGTCGACTAATGCGTCTAAAGCCAAATGTTAAGCTTCTTAAACACAGTTACATATGTAACGAAAAGTCGTGAAGTTGATTTGGAAAATACGTGCAGGCGCAGAGCAGACATGACAATGCCTATTTACATATACTTATTTATATGCATACAGCGGGCGACTAGCCGGCGCATGTGAGCAAGTAAAACTAGCCAGACTAGGTTTCTATACCAAACAATTTACGCAGATAGTAGAAAGGAAAGAAAAATAAGAAGAAAAGCAACAAAACGCATACGCAGCAATCCGCTCTAACGCTTACCGAGCCGACGCAGCTACAAGTCATTGGCAGTGATTAGCTGCCGCTAAGCAAACAAACAAAGGATTAAGTGAACCGTAGCATCCTTTTTCCTGCTGAGAGTAGCTGTACATGAGAGAAAGAAGCAGCATTCTACAGCATATTAGTTAAGTTTCGTACCATTTAGAGTGTGTCTTAGATAAAGAGAAAAAGAAAGTGATCCTTACGGTCTTAGCATAGATCTGAACCATTTGGATTGTTTCAAAGAGAGAATTTTTGAGAATAATTCTAACAAGAATAAAACATTTAATGAAACATTTATTCTAACTA
Source organism: Bactrocera tryoni (assembly GCF_016617805.1). Classification (NCBI taxonomy): domain Eukaryota; kingdom Metazoa; phylum Arthropoda; class Insecta; order Diptera; family Tephritidae; genus Bactrocera; species Bactrocera tryoni. The sequence goes on along the minus strand of NC_052503.1, from coordinate 64,920,056 downwards.
GATTCTATAAAAATTTATTTTTTAGGTGCAAAGGATAATTAACAAATATACAAACCCCAAAAGGATGTACGATAGTGATAATGAGTCTAATTATACAGTTTTGAGCTATACCAGAATTAAAAATTTTGTTGTTGTGCAATTCAGAAGACCAAGAAGATTAAAACTAAAATAACTGGTTAATACTTATTTTCTAAATATATTACCAATGCAAGGTAAATTAAGTTCCCTAGGAAACTAAACATGCTTAGCTATAGGATAAGATTAACTCAATAATTAAGTTAATAATTAAAAGTTTTACATGTGGCATATACAGAATGAAAACCAATACAATTCAGATGGTATATGCATGTACGCATATTAGAAATTAGAAAGGAAGGAATTAAAAGTATTGCGCACTATTTCGGGTGTTTTATTGAGTTATCTTGGTACTCAAATCTCTCGCGTATGCTGACGAGGTCGGTCATTTTGAATTTTTGGCTAGTTTTAGACAGCTGTTTCGTTTGGACGCGTTTTGGCATATAGTGAAGGTACTTTGAACAAAAACACATTTATCGATGGTACAAAATATTCTAAGAGGATCGAGAAAATACAAACGACGAAGAGCGCGTCAGACGCCCAATCACGTCAAATCCGAAACATTAATGAAGTGAAGAGAAACTGCCGATGAACTAAATAATTCGATTGTTCACTTTTCTGGGCTTTGCATGGCTTAGGAGATGTTGGAATCAGTCCGCGACTTGGTGCATAGTTATGACGTGGAAACTAAAGCTCAATCATCGAAAGTATGCTGTCGCATTAACCAAAACCAAAAATGCCGTTTCAAGTTAGGTGAAATGTAAAGATTGTGCTAATAGTTTCCTTAGATTGCAAGGACGCTGTGCATCATGAGTTCTTGCCAAAATGTCGTAATGTTAATGAAGAATATTACCTGCAAGCACCGTATTCCCGACATCTGGCTTTTTGTGACCTTTTTGGTTCCCAAAGCGGACAAAAAAAGGCAAAGTAGATTTTCATATATAAACAAACACTTTCTTAAGAAATACGAAATTTAAACAAACCTCATATATTTATATTCTTAAATTTTTTGAACCTTAATTTATTTTATTTTTTTCTCACAATTAATCCCTAATATTTTCTGATAACTATTAGGTCTACAAGTTTGCTTCCGCCGTTTTCCAATAGATGTCTCTAGGGTCAAGCACTGGTCGACTAGATCGATTAAATCGTTTTATATCGATCTTGGACATTTGTGTCAACATTAACCCAAAAAATATTTGAAGAGATCTGTTAGCATCCTAAACTTATTCTCAACTGAAAATGTCACTTTTTGGGCTGAATTCTCGACATTTGCGGGAAATGTTGCTTTTCTTTTTTAATTCCAAGAAAACTGCGGCTGACCCGTCCACGCTTTACTGAGGCTTACACATACATAGATAATACTATTACTCTACTACTACCATCTATATGATTTCTATTAGGTATTAAAAAAATATAGAATTTTTGTAAAGCAACTTGTATTGGTTTACATAAAAATGGATCATAAAGCATTTCGTGTGTTAATTAAGCATTGCTTTTTGAGGAAATAAGGGAAAACACTTCCTCGACACCCTTTATAGCTTTTTGAAAAAATTTACATTATGGAGAGTTTTCTGTATATCAAAAACCGAGACCACAGAAAGTTTTGGTTTTAGTCAGGCTGAACGATAGTTTTAAGTAGGACTTATTTCACTAACTAACAGTAATTAATAAAAAATAATATAACAGTTGGTATTAGAATATTGCTGTGGAAGTATAGGATCCCATTTAAAAACAAAAAATTGAAGCTTCCCTTGAAAGTCTCATTAGATAAAAATATGAGTACTTAAAAAATCTCTGAGGCCCAAAGAAACTATTAAAAATGTCTTGGAGGATTCATATTCTAGCAGAACAAGCTGTTTTAGCTTTCCGAAACTTTACTGTGGGTGGTTGAACGGCATATGGTTATATAATCTAATAGAATACTTAAGCATATATAGTATGTAAACGTGTCAATTTTCTATCAATTTAATACGTTTAATGTATATCTAAGGAAATCTGAAAGTTATTAATCGTGGATTACTCATCACTAACAAAAAATATTCAGGGGTGTTGTAGAATCTGATAGTTGTCGCAATCAGAATTGAAACCGATCAAAAAAGTAACGCAATCCCTTTATGCTACAGGTCCTCCACATAAAATTGTAAACGGGTGGAAAAAGCTAAATTAATAAATTTCAGCGAAAATTAAACTGCAATTAAAACAAACTTATTTCTACAGGTTATAACTGAGAGGTCAAACGAAATTAAAAGAAAATTAGCTGACAACAAAATTGAAAGTCGAGTAACAGGATGTGGCCCTTTTTCTAAATATCAACTTACTTCAAACGAAGAAACTATTGTGCGTCTTTGTGTCATTTCTCAAACTGTAGAAGGCATACCAGACATTTCTCTTGACACCCAACCCGTCAATGAGAATTTTAATGTAACAATCGCAGGGGTGAATGTAGATTTGTCTTCCTCATTACTAGAGCAACAGAATATAAACTTACGTTATAATGCATCCAAAAGACATAAAGATGCCGACGATATACCCTGCACGTCACAAGTCATCCCAAAATAAATGCTAGTGTACCTAGAAGGCAAAACTTACAAATAGTACAGCAGATCTTTTAAAAAGATAAAAAAATGGAGATTTATTGAAAAAATTTGTTCAAATAAGGCTTCAGTCTAAAAATGCTAGCGGCTTGAGGTGTATATACCAAGCAATAGATAATATGTAATAAAAAAATTGTTGAAAGAGCTATTATTGAAATTAAAGATGAGTTTCTAAGTATAAGTAATCAACTGCTTAAAACTATTGTAGAAAAAAATGAGATTAAAAAAGAATAACAAACTCTCGAAATTTTCAAGTTTGAACACAAAAGACAACATAACGAAAAAAAAGATTAATTAATAAGCACATTATTTAATTAAAGATCCTGGTTGTGAAATATACTTGAAGCACCTGAATATATAATATAAGACTGATTTTAGTTTTGTCATGAAGACTGTTATATTTAAAAATAAGAAATAAATCCATTGAATTACGAAGTATTTGCTATTTCGTCTCTTATTCTCCGGCCTTCGCTCTGCATTGAATCATTTTCAGATTGGAAAAAATTGTCCTCGTCAGTCTCCTTTGCAAACTACAACTTCTTGATTGTATCCGATGTTGTAACGTCTGCAGATGTTGTGTAAGGCACAACAGACGTTTACAATTTTCACCACTTTTTCAGGGCGATAATGCAATGTGGACATTAAACAGCGGAAACGGCTCTTTAAAACTCCGTCATTCCAACTATTGTCATTTCCACAATATTCCGCATGTGCTATGTTGAACCTATGCTCCTTGGAGTTAAACTGTGGATCTCTATAAGGTGTTAATAAAAAAGTTTCAATTCCGTATTCGCAATCGCCCAGCAGCCTCAATGAGCGCTGCCCACTCTCATATTGTGTACGGAAATATTACTTAGCGTGACTCATACCCAAGATGAAAGCATCATGACTTAAACCGGGATACCGCGCATCAACGGCACGTATTTGCATATCGTTATTACAAATCTTTTGAAACATTAAATATATATAAGTAAGTTAATAAATATGTTTGAATATTAATTAATTGTTTGTACTTATTACCATCGCATTTATACTAAAATATCGCTTTATGTTACAATACAAATGCTCATTATCAGGTGGTTTTATTATTTTTATGTGTGTTCCATCTATACAGCCGACTATTCCGGGTATTTTGTACTTTCCAAAAATGTGCTTTCTTGAAATCAATTTTTCGCTTTCATCCATAGAAAGTTTTACCCACTGGCAGCAAATGTACTTCTCTACGAGGGATTAAAAATATGTTAAAATCTGGTAAGCCCACTTTACTAAAAAACGCAGTGTTGCTGCCAATTGAATCCCCGGTGGAATAGTCGAGGGCTGCAAATGTGGTTCTATGTTATTTAATACCATAAGAAATGCGTCTTTATTCCGCCGATAATGTGATATAAATCTGTAAAGTAAGCGCGTAAAGTAACACACAAGTAAATTTAAGATAAATTCTATTCACGATTCTCCCGGGACATCAAGTGGGTTACTCTGATCTCTTAATACTTTCCATTTAATTTTTTGATTTTTTTCTTCTTCTAATAAAAATAAAGTTAATACTGCCGTACTCGTTTCAAATTTTATTAAAATTGCTTTCACAATATTTGTCACACTAGTAAACAGCTGATTCGAATATTCGTTTTGCGTATGTTCGAAAATACGAAAATCCAACCAGATTCTGTGACACCATTTTAAATCAGAAATGGTTTGCAATTCTGACAGCTAAGAAATTCTGTCTTGGATTCCAAAACACCCCTGATTGATACGAAAATACTTAGAAAGTGACGCAAAGAGCAAATAACGACGGAAGTTGATTTTTATGCATTGGAGCAATGTTTGCGTGTCAATGTTTACCATATTTATATAGAAAATTCATGCACTATAAAAATAACAATTCCTTCAACTAAACTCAGAAGAACATGTTGTGAACGAGGTACGGTATACTCACTAAACTAAACTCGGCAGTATTGAATTTAAGAGCGAAAACGAACTTTTCGTAAATATGGTACTATTGACGGTCTAAATACAACTGTTTATTTCTTGAACGTGTTTAAATTCTTAATATTTAGTATAAGTTTGCCTTTTTCTTTACTGACTTCACCAACTTTTTCGAAATTATTTCTAAGTTAACATCAAATATATTTACTCAGAAAGTGATTTCAATATCCTTTATACATTTCCGAAACTACATGCCTATTTTCGGATTTAATCATAACTTCTTATTAAATTTTTATATGATGCTTTTTAACAGAATTTTGGTATGCGACAAAAAAATCCAATTACGAATTTTATATGCGATTTTTTTTTCAAAACGTGGGATTTGAAATTTTTCGATGAAAAACTTGCCTATTGGGCAACCCGCAGTTTCATAAACATAAACCAATACAGATTCTTCACAGTTTGTAGGAATGAATATGGGATTGAATGCTAAAAGCCTCTCTCTAGGCCGCAGTCCATTTTTTAAATGCTTGAGGTGAATTAAAAATTAGCAGATATATAGAAATAGAGTGTTTTAAGTTTTAGTCCGTAGAGGATTTCAGTTTTCAGTACGCCCTGCCAGTCAATACAAAACTTTATCTAACAGCCTCAGTCGTCGTTCACCCAGCTGTTAGTGAATTTTCCACTGAACAGATTGGTTTGCAAATTATTTTTAATGTCTTAGCTTTTAAATTTTTTACAAATTACGCAAACGAATTTGTTTTCCACATAACCCCATAGCGCACGCAACATAAACCGCATGTGGTCTAGGCCAAATGAGCGCCATGCCATGCCAGCTGGTATGCAACCACAACAAAAATGAACTAAAACAAAGATAAAAATAAAAAAACAAATAAGAAAAAAAAAAACAAGAGAGAAGAAAAATTGGCAAGGATGCACAAAACGCAAGTTGCTGCCACTCATCAACAAGCCCATGTGGACGCTGGTGAGGCGAACATCAAGTAGAACAAACGTCAACAAACACATATACACATAGACGCACACACAAACATATGCAGCTGTGCGCAGACGCTCGCAGCTCATTTGCTGCTCTTAATCCTGTTGCGGCCGTTGCCACTGTGGTAATGACCAGCAACCATATCAAAATATTGCCAAGTTTTGACGTTGTGCAGCAATAATTCTCCACGCAAATAAATTAGTAAATTTAATGCTGACATAAAACAGGCACTAAAAATCGCTTGGGTTCTTTGTGTGCCTCGGTGGAGGCTCTACTAGTGCTGGTTGTTGCTTTATTTGTTGTTTCCTTAGCAGTGTAACTGCTGAGCTGGGTCGGCGCTGCAGCAAAGCTGTGTGGGAAGGGGTGACTGTGGTGCGGCTTAGTGTGGCAACAATAATAAAGAACTGTGCTGCGCGCTGACGGCAGCAGAAACAGTAAAGCACCGCACAGTGCAAAAACCAATGCCACAACCGGTTGCTTATTTGCGTGGTTTTGTGATTATCCGTTGCATGCGAGCTTGTATTTGTGGCAATTGTTTTTCTTTGGCTTGTGAAAACAAAGAAATATGCGGATTTTGCGTAAAAGTTGTTGTTGTTGTTTTGTTGTTGCTTTTGTTTTTGTGTTGTTTATGCCGCGTACCTTACACTGCTTTTTGTTGCTGTTTTAATACCTTACAAATAGCGGTAAAAGTTTGCCAATTTTCCATACGTTTTTCTTGAATTCAAGCGAAAGACTTAAGCAACAAACTTGCCGGCCATATGTTAAGTGTTTAACAAATAATATATTTTATAAATCTTTATATCGAAAACTAGTCTCATAAGCTTGTTTTCAGTATATAATGGCTTAAGACTCAAAAATTTGATTAATGATTTCATCAAAGTTAACCATACGTTGCCTTAACTTATTATAAAAATCTCACAAATTCCATAAAAAATTGTGCAATGAAAATTAATATAATTTTATACAAGAAGTTATACAGTTTCTAAAATTTAGATATTAAATACCCAGGTGAATATTTGTTATTTAATAATTTTGAGCTTATTTCAAGCAATGTTTTAAACAGACTCTTTCTGATTAATCCTGAACATGGTTTTCCTTCAGGTATGTAGGTTGCCTTTTATATTTCGGCATTAGAGAACAAAAAACAAATTTTAATCACTGAAAATCGCTTTATTATTGTTGGAACTTATCACCATTATGGTATATAAACATTTGCATGCATTTGAACCAATTGTCGAAGCACCTTTGCCACTCTGATTGAGGTATCTCCAAAACATGCTTTCTGAACGCTACAACCGCCTCTTCAGATTGAAATGAAACGAAGTCATTAGATTCCACATCAGGACAATACGTTGTATGAGCCATCAAACTGATGTTTTGAATAGTGAAGAATGCAGTTGTTTCAGTCGATTTGTGAGAATTTGCAATACCGTGACGAAGAGTAATCCATCTTCGGCTGTCGGATTTATTGATTTCTTAAAAAACAATTGACAACCAGATGGCTGTGTTTCACTCAGAATATTATGTCCTGCATTTTTCTAGCGGTATGGTTACCGTTTGCTATAAAACTGTATTTTAATACAAGAAATCACCGTAGCTTATTATGCCAGAAACATTAAATTTTACCTTCCAGATTGTAAGAGAGGGCTTTATGGGAGTTGGTGTGAAAATTTTACGATGGGCGTGGCCCACATATCTGGGAATCCAACGGATCGATTTCGACTAAGTTTAGTAAATGAGACTCCTCTTATATTCCCATGTCAAAGTGTGAAAATGGGCGAAACCACACTTACTTCTCATATAATATATCTTCAAATTACATTTGATTCATTCACCTTCCAGTACATAAAGCAAAAAGTAATTAATATAACGGGATAAAATTTTGCACTAATAATTCCTTAAAATTATGTCACTTTATGACAAAAATTTTTTTAAATCCAAGTAAAACTGTTCAAGCGCCTAACTACCGAATATATGGACCTCAGTATCTATAGGTGACTTTTGACCAAAAATATCGGTCAATGTGCGAAATTTAAATTCAGACAGAATCCTTTCGCGGCAATAGTATTTCTGTGTATCAAAAATGGGTTGAGTCGGGTAAATACTTCCCTGAACCCTCAAAACTGTTTATCTAAAATAATTTCAAAATTAATTTTCTTTAAAATTAATATGGAAATATTGCAATGTTTAGAATTTTAAATATATATACATAGAATAAAAATTGTAAACATGTGGCAACCTTATTCAAAAACTTGTGTCTAAAATATTTTCTTTAACGTTAATATGGAAATATTGCAATAATTAATATTTTTAATTTAATAAAATAATAATTGCAAACATGTGGTAGCCCTATTCAAAATTTTTTTTATCTAAAAATTTTTTGAAACCAATTAATTTTAAAATAGTATGGTAATATTGCAACGTTTAATATTTTTAATTTAATAGAATTAAAGTTGTAAACATGTGGCAACTCTATTTACAAAACCATATACCTAGTATAAAATTTTCGAACTTCCAGTTCACTTTATGCTGGATATATCAGTATTTGAGTTATCTCCATGAAAAGTTCAGAGCGTACTTTACTTATAACAGTGTATCTTTGTAGATAGGAGAAAACTTTGTCCATCCACCATATAACTAATATCAGGATATTCGAACGTCCAGCTGATTTTACTCCATGTGATTGGTAATTGCATGTGAGCTACTTTAATGAAACCCAAGGAACATTTTTTTTAGTATGTGACATGATAATAGGTAATAGATAAAATCGGGTCGTTACCTCCCCAATTCGCACATACTTCATATTATCACTTTCGTCTTGCCAAACGGTGCTACTTTGGACTAAGTACGCAATTGAAAAGTAAAGTTCTCTCTCGACGAACACAGACCAAACTCTATGTCTAAGAAACCAAACTCATCTGATGAGTCGGCCTTAGGAGTGTTCGATGTAAAGGTTTTGTGGAACATTTATGGTCCTCTGTGCATTGGCAACGGCGATTACCGCAATGGAACGTTGAGCTGTAGTGTTAAACGGCACTATGGATATAGTTCAGCGAATCAAGTAACAACGGCTGCGCTGGCTAGGTCATCTTGTCCGGATGGAAGTGAACACTCCAGCTTTGAAGGTTTTCGATTCAGCCGCCGCTGGAAGCAGAGGCGAGAAAGACCTCCACTCCATTGGAGGGAGTAGGTGGAAAAGACCTGGTTGAAAAGAAGAAACGACTCGGGCGCTCGACTTTTACCGCGCAGCCGGTGTATGTGCCTGTAAAGAAGAAGAAAAAATTCACAGATTTTGCTTTGTCAAACGAGAGAAATTTTTTAATATTTTTACGTTTACATATAATACTATATATTAAATTTTACAACAAAATAACATAAAATTTTAAGCACATGAATGTATTATTTCGATTTCATAGTAATCCTCCTTATTAAAGCAAGACAAATTCGGCATTTGTTAATTATTATTTATTATTTTTTTACTAATAAAACTCCTCTGCAGCTGAAAAATTTGCCACAAATACCGAAGCAATAACAAATATTTAGCTGTAGCAACAATAAATATTTTATGACACACCTTTAACAAGCGCATGCAGCTTGTATAGAAAAATCGCTAAAACAAAGTATACAAATGTATTATTTAACTAATCCGAAGACACAAATTAAATAAACCACAGCGGCCAAAATCGTATTAGCTTGCCTGGCGTCCATTGCGACGTCTTCCACTTTGGGTGTTAATGGCAGATTTAAATGATCCCAAACAACCATTATCGCGGTGTTCAAAGCGTAATTAGTATGCGCTGCTGGCTAGTGCCGATAGGCAGCATGCGAGCCGCCGTACGAGCTAGCGAATGAAATGCGATCATGACACAGAAGCGCCTACCATTTGGATCGATATTTGAGCGAGCGCATTTTTCGTACGAAATCGCCATTTGCATGCCGATCCCTTAGTATGGTGGTGGATGGAGTGTGTGGTCTGTCCGAAAATGGCAACAAAATTCCATTGTTATTTATAAGGAAGAGTGCATGTTATGCGTGTAGAGCAGCGATATCGGTAATAAAATTTTATTTCCTTACGAATTAGGTGAGCACATTAATTTGATGGAATGGAGCATGTGATGAACACTTAACCACAGCGTGTACGGTTTTGAAGTGATTGCCCAAAATTGGGTGGAACATTGGGAAGCAGTGGTAGAAATGACAAGTACGATTGTAAGTTATGTACTGTATATAGCAATAATTAATATTTTTAATGTAATATAATAATAATTGCAAACAGGTGGCAACATTATTTAAAAACTGTTTATCTAAAATGATTTTAAAATTAATTTCCTTTAAAATTAATATGAAAATATTGCAATGTTTAATATTTTAAATATATAGAATAAAAATGGTAAACATGTGGCAACCATATTCAAAACTTTTTATCTAAAATAATTTCAAAATTAATTTCCTTTAAAATTAATATGGAAATATTGCAATGTTTAATATTTTAAATATATGGAATAAAAATTGTAAACATGTGGCAACCATATTCAAAAATTTTTTTATCTATAATTTTTTTTGAAACCAATTAATATTAAAGTAGTATGGTAATATTGCAACGTTTAATATTTTTAAATTAATAGAATTAAAGTTGTAAACATGTGGCGACTCTATTTACAAACTTTTTTTTGTAAATAATTTAAAAGCTATTTATTTTCAAATTAATACGGAAACATTTCATTGTTTAATATTATATGTATATATATATATACATTTTATGGAATAAAAAATGTTAACATATGGCAACCCCACCCAAAAACATTATCTACTCTAACAACTTCAACACCAATTTACTTGTTCATTTCTATGGAAATAATTTATGTATTTACTCTATCAGGTTAACATTTGGCAATCCTTTTGACAAAAATGCATTCGTTTGTTCTCTAAGATCTCGTTTTCTTTATTGTCTCTTTTATTACGCCAATTTAATTTTTTAAATATTTCGAGCAAGTGACAACCACTCTCAAATAGTAAGAGCTTTGAAAACATATTTATTTCGCATATTATAAGTTTACAACTATCTTATAAATAATTGAACAGGTGGCATTCCACTAAAAAATATTTTAAATTAAAAGTGTTCTAAATTCAATTCAGTTTGCGGACTGCCAATTTTCTTTATCTTACTACATTATTTATTGTATAACTTTAACAGTTGGCAACACTTCTCATACATTTTACTCTGTAATTTACGCGTAAACTCTATATTTTAGGTTTAAATGTACATAAAATAGTAAATAGAGCCCAACATACTAAACATCTTCTAATGCCCATGTTGCTATTTTTTCAATTTCCTGATGAACAATTTTCAAAAAAGTGGCAACCCTTTACAAAAATATTTTATACTTATAAATACTAACATTTTTACTGGTCAAATGTCTTTAAGTGTTCAAATAATCGATATGTTTGTATTTTGAAAGTTCGATGGTATAACTGAAGTATCGATTATATATAACGGGTTGGCAAAAAAGTCTTGCGGTATTTTTATTGAATTTGTTTTTTTTTTTAAATTGAAATGAATTTTTGATGACTCATGTCCAGCTCTTGACCAATACTACGGCTGCTACTATGCCGGTCTCTTTCGACCAATTCGGCGATTTTATCGCAATTTTCGACGACAGGCCTTCCGGAGCGTGGCGCATCTTCGACCACCTCTTCACCAGAACAAAAACGTTGAAACCATCCTTGTGCGGTGGAAATGGAAATTGTATCGGGTCCATAAACTGCACAAATTTTATTGGCGGCTTGAGATGCATATTTACCTTTATCGTAGTAAAACTGTAAAATATGACGTATTTTCTCTTTATTTTTATCCATGTTTGCAACGCTATAACTCACGAACAAACTTAAAAGAAACGACAATCATTCAAAAGAAAATACTAGAAAATAGAAAATAATAGAATAATAGAAAAAAAAAGAAAATACCGCAAGACTTTTTTGACAAACTGTTATTACGCATATGTATCAATAATTTCATCTGGTTTGATAACATTATTACCACGACAGCCGAGGCAAATTCACCGGAAGAACTACCAATATTTATTTGACCCAAAGATATCAGATTGACCGCATTTCTAAATATTACTTGGATAAACTTCTCTGCCACCATACAGCAATAACAAGGCTGTAATCCCAAACTCGACTTAGCCTTCTGATCATTAGTGTATATTATTCGTTACTAACAAATTTCGTCCACATTTAGGGTATAATTTTTCAGGTTTTCTCAATTTAAAAATTTTTGCAGAAAGGCTTATCGAACAAATTACTGATATAGATCATACGACTGGCATAATCAAACATAGATAGATTATCGGGTGGTTGTACCACTTTAACCAGGTATGCTCATAATCTATTTTATTGTGACATACATTTTATGCAGTAGTGAAACGATCAAGCAATTGGTATAATTATTTAAAAGACATAATTACACAGAGGTAGAATAGCAAGTGCATCGCTTGTCTCACATACTATAATCCTTTTCTACCTCTGAATAGTTTTAATGTTGGTTTCACAAGTAAGCTTTTTAGCCAAAAATCGTTCAGTTATGACGACCAGAGCAGTGGCATGTCGAAAAATCTAGTATGAACCTTGCCATATTTGTTGAACCATCTCATCGTTGCAATCCTCAACTCTAACTTTGCTAAAATATTGAAGTAAAAGTCATTAGTATAACCAAGTTGTAAGTACTTCTTTCCACAGAGCAAATACTCTAGTCCCAAAATATTTCTCAAAACTCCCTGTCTTAAAACTAATTTCCTTCAGTGTACACAACTCGCTTCTTGAAAACAAAAAAAAAAACGTGTTCGTGTCCAGCGTACGCCATTTGCCGAGCGCTGTCATTCTATGCTTTAATGCATAAAGAATGTATTTAAAATAAAATGGTGATAAAATTTGCATGGCACGTAAATGAAATTAAATCATTTTAGTTGAACACATTTGAAGCGTAAGATTTTGCGCGACGCAAATAACGAAGCGCGAGCATGCGGTGGGCAGGCAGTTAAAGCTGACAACACAAGCGCATTAAATACCCGAAACCAAGTCGAACTACTACTGTGCCAGTTGTGCGGTTTCTGGTTGCTGTTGTTGTTTTTGTCGGTGTTTATATTTTCTGCACCGTTTTTGGTACAAATTTATTGCCGACATGCGCAAACAGGCCAAAGCGGCGGCCAGCGATTGGCGATTAAGCGGGCAATATAAAGTTTGCAGCGAAAAACATTCGAAAAATTGTAGTTGTTTTAGTGTTTTGGTGTTACTGTTTCGTTTTTATTGCCTTGAAATGCGATTTATGACCACAAAATTCACAGTCCAAATACGTGATTGGCTGCTGCTGTGTCGCCTCGAAATTTACCGCGCAATAAAATGGTGACTAACGCTTGGGTAACATAGTTTTGCGTTGTTTTTGTTAGTTGGTTTTTGGTGCTGGTGTAACAAAAATGGCGTTAAGCTTTGAATTACAGCTACAGTAATTGTAGTAGTGCTGCATATAGAGTTTAATTGCAAGTAATTACAGCAACACCGAATTTGTAAACCATTTCAAGTTGCAGCCGAGTTTGTCGCTTAAGTCTTTTTTATAATGACTGCAAACCTGCGCCTGCGTATTTGCTATTGATTTCGCAATTTTATTTACTATTTGTTGACTTTATTGACACTATCGCCTGACAAATTAAATGCAGTTTCAGCATAAAATTAATTTTTAGCTATAGATGAGCAATTTTATTTTATTTTTGGTATTTATCAGCAGCTTGCAATCGATTGATTGTGAAGCGACGATTTTTAATTTACAACTTGTTGCAACTTGGCTTGTCTTTGGGTTCAATTATGTACACAACTGTTACATTTTTTCTTAAATGAGGAGCAAGATTCCGCTTGCAAAATATATTAACAATAAATTAAGCTAATAAACTTGAAATTTAAAGGATCAAAAGAGAACTTAAAACTCAGAAAAATTCTTCCTAATGACGTGTGGATTAAGCTCTAATGAATCAAATCAATACTAAAAATGTTAAATAATTCGTTTATCCATCGACATCTCCCAGTGTCGGCCGGGCCTTTCTTGCTTTTGTTGTCAATGAGACATTAAACATCACTTTCTCTGCTTTCACTGCTTTGAATTGCTCATAGTTTGAAACTTTGATGGTAGGGTCGTTTTGTGCAATTAATTTCCTGTACAAAAAATCCATGAAATAATGCTAGGCTCAGCGGAGTTTTGGATTTCGATTTGTTTTGCAATTATATCAGCATTGACGAACATTACTGTTTGAGTGGTAGGATAGGGAACATAATTTTTCGAACCTAGTATTAATTGCTTAGTTCGATGTTACATATATGTATGTCGGATCGGCAATAGCGTCGTCATCGCAAAAATCAATGCGTCTTTAGTATTTTTTAACAGTACCGTTATATGGGGAGGGATCATCCTCCAATTGCACTCATTTGCTCTTATTCTTCTTCTTCTTCTGCCTCTTCCGTGCTGCCATATCGTTTTGTTCACACATATATAACCCTATATCGATCTCGCTTAGTTTTAGGTGATACGTACAAGCGTTAGGTGTACAAAACTATTATGCTCTGAAGCAATTGGTTGGAAAAGTATAAAAATTAAATAAAAATTAGATAAAAAAATGTTTGCTAAGAAAAGCTTTCTTACTAATAATTAAATTTTTACTTATGATATATTCACTTACCTTTAACTCACACTATCTTAAATATAAAATTGCTTCCTTTTCAACCGTCAATCACTTGTCATAAACAACTTCTAAGAGCTGGAAACCTTTTTGTCCACGTGCGTCATTTTTGGGATGGGTTTCAAAAATCATTTTTGTTGTCTTTGAGATACAATTCTTAAAGACTTGGACGAAAGATTTTTTTGCGATTACAAATATATAAAAAAACAACGTCATGAAATTTTCACTGAAACCTTAATTTTTTTTTGTAAAAATGTCAGCCAAAAATTGAATTTTCAGATTTTTTCCTCTGTCCGAGTTCTATGTTAAGGTTTTAACTAAAACGAGAAGGCAACGAATGGTCAGAGGAAATGACGTCACAATGACCGAGTTTAAAATATTTTTTGCAAATATTTCAGAATTTCTTTGTGTATGTTTTTAACAACAAAAAATTCTAATAAAATATTTTTGGTTTTATATGAGAAAAAAATTTAAAAAAAGGCTGTTTTTTACCCGAGAAAATCCATGTAACCTCTTAATGCAGTTGAAAGAAAAACAATAAAATCGTTCGTTTTACCGTTAAGACTTGCCAATCTACTAAACTATCGTATATTCTGGCGATTCACTATCGATGTCTGTGGCCTGATATCATCGCAATGAGAACTTGATTTCTTTACTTTTTCTCTTTCTGTGTCATTTCATTCCTTAAATGGTCAAATGGCTGGCAGTGCAGGATATGAATTTGACTTTGGGCTAGTAGCTTATATTTGGTAATTCTCTATCAATCCCATCAAAAATATATTTACTTATTCTTTGGTATCAAGTTTTTTTATTGGATTTCAAACGGCTTTTTTATCAATCGTTTGCTCCTGGTTAATCAATTTACTGCTTATATGGTACTTGGACTTTACGGCGCCTTTTACTTTATTGACATTTTCGGCAATTGCGTTTCCAGAGACTTCTTCTTATATCTTGTGAGATACTAAATAGTACGTTACTATTGTATTCTGTTTGAAATATAATTGATTAAGTCATTCACTTTTAGTATACCGTGTAAATATAAAGAGAGCACTCCAAAGAGTACTTAGCTTACAAAAGAACTACAAAAATTATCAAAAAACTGGAATTTAACTCTCAACATATTCTTCTTTTTGGTAAACAAGCCCCCGACGCAGCCATGCTCTAGCTTCTTTAACTCGTCTGAAAAAATACGCTTTCTGTAGGTCCGTAAGAGGTCCTTGGCAGCGTTATCCACCTACTTTGGCTCTATGTTCTTCACGGGAGGTGCGTTTTTCCAGTTTGGAAACAACTGAAAGTTCCACCGAGCAAAATCTGGAGAATACGGTATTTCGACCAAACTGGACGGAGACGGTGGAGGTTTGAGCTACTGCAGTGCATGTTAAAATATCCATTTTCTCCAAATCAGCTCGTATTTTCTGCGACTAATCTTCCCTAGCGGTTTAAGCAAAACATAAAAATACGCAATTAGCATGCAAAGTAGTAGTAATCCATGCAGAAAAGTGAATGCCAAACATATTGTAACTCACACCAGCACACACACACAAATACACATCTATAACCACCCACTTTTTATGTGGCAGTCATCAAAGAAGCTCTAATAAATCTGTGTTTACGACTTGCAGAAAAAGAGGCAACAAGTTTTCCACACCCTCAATGCAGCTACAAACTGATAACAACAACTATTGAAGCGCAGAAGAAGAACAACAGCAAATTTGACGGCGACTTGCAGCGGCCGTCAAGTGCCACTGAGGTGACCCAGCGCAAAGGTGTGGAACAAGTGGAACTGAGTATGGTATTGCCTTACAGACAAACAACCATTAAGCACAACAAAATGTTGCCAAGGATTAATTACAAGCAACCGGTAGTAACAAGATGAATAGGAGCAAATGACCAGTAAAGTGTGCAGCAAATGTGGCGTAGCTGGGATTTGGCAGTAAACACTAAAGTTTAGTGGCAAAAACTAGAAGGACAGAGTGTGCTAGTTGGAGCTTTAGCTGCCATACAGCACGAGACATGCAACAAAATCGCCAACTTGCAACTGGTATAGCACACGCGGCAAAATTAATTGCAAACCAGCAATTGACAAACGGCAACTAGCAGCCGTGAGTTGTAGCCAAGGTTCTTCGCTGTTTTTCGTTTTGTTGTTTTTGTGTGCAAAAGTAACGCAAAACGCAGTTTCGTATCCTTAATCAAATCGTAAAAATGTCAATGCTGCAACAGTGGCAATGAAATGAAGAAGCGATGCTGCAAAAGCAAAGCTGCGTTGCATGTAGCACAAACGGGCGGTGAACAGCAGGCAGGCAGCAGGCAACATCAACTGGCTGTCAGCTACCGACAGCAGCAAAAATATCAACAACAAAAGCAGCAAGCAACAGTCAGCAGTTAGCCAGGGAGCCAGCGCGTCAGTCAAGCCCGCTTGGGCTGCAACGGCGTCGTATGCATCATAAAATTGACGAGAGCATAAAATGCAATATATATTTAAGCGCATGTGTGACTGTGTGCATGTGCAGCTTGTTGCATGCGTAGATATATCTTTAGCCAACATATATGTATATATATCTATATCTATATATATGGTATATACTAAATGTGTGGATCCTGCGCCATCAAGCGCTCCTCACACACATATAAATAAAATTCAATACTTCATTTCGTATGTGTGTGTGTGTTTGTACGGTTTGCTAATTAATTGTATTTACAGCGAATGACCGTCTAATCGCAGGACGGGTTTAATGCGACCCGCTGCGCAGGCGCGCTATAACGTTGGCTGATAGCTTGAGTTATTGTGCTGGAATAAGGAAAGTATGCAACTTATGTTGTTGCAGAAAGCGTGACAAATGTTTTTAAAGGCAGCGGTTGAACATTTTAATGTGCGGCGTCTAACGTCAAAATTCGTACTTATGACTGAAGTCAGGCATCAAATAATGCTATCATGCCCTAGAGAAGATGTTTCCTGACTAAAATTCAGTTTTCAAATCCAAGCATTATATTTCCAATAAATGGCTTTTGCAGTCTGTATCTCGCGTAATATATATCGAGTTACAGTATTGTTGTCAGAAAGATAAGATATCATACTAAGAAACCTCTCAGACAGTTTTGTAATTGCTTAGCTCAACAATGTTTAAGCACCCTTCAGAAATTGATAGAGAAGTGGCAAAGAGCAAATACATCTAGTTAAAAATTCTTTTTGATAAAAACGAAGTCGGTCGGCTAAAACGTTGAATACTTATGGTTCTGTTACTGGTAGCAGTTACTCATGCGAAATTTTGGTTTCATTGATTCCATTCAGGTAAATTTGATTTACCGAATCGATAAAATATTGAAATTAGTTAGGTCCGTCCGCCATATGGGCACTTTTTCGAATACCCAGAAGCTAACCATTGCACAAAAATTGTTTGGAATAATTTTAATTAAACTGCGTTTAAACGCAACTAAAACCCATGAATCAAATTTCCGTCCGAAAATCGCTCCTGAACCGCAACAAAATCTAATAATTTCTGAAACGGATGGTAACTGAAGATAATAGGTCAATTAAAACAAATAAAACGGTAAAACACACTTTTTTGCCAAAACTGGTTTTTTATTTCCTTCAAGGGTAAAACAATTATACGCTCCACCTTTTTGATACCATATTTGTGGTACGATTTGTTCTTTGCTTAAAACTAGCCCACAGTTTCGCTGGTTCCCTCTTCATTCGATAAATTCGATGGGAAGAATTTCACATCGAGCATTCTTTTGAGATCTTTGAACAGGAACTAATAGAATTCAAAATCAATTCGAAGCTAAATAAATTGATTTTGCCATAATTTTCTCTGATCTTAGTGAAACAGCAGCTGTTGATAGTCCTTCCATTTTCAAGATAAACTAAACAAAATATTTCAAGCCCATTTCAAAATACAGACGCTATAATCTCGGTTACCGACTGTTGTTGCGTCTTTCTACGCTTTAGAGCGGGTTCATGTACAGTTCACTCGGAAGACCGTCGAATATATTTTGTAGTAAAACTATTCAGCCATGCTTCATAAATTGTCACACATCGATACAAAAACTCTGGTTTATTACGCTTGATCATCTCAAAACTTGTGGCAATGTTAAGCGAAAACGGACGTGGTCGCATTGCTGTGAGCCGATACCGACGGTGGCCACCCCGAATTGACAGGCAGAAACCTTTTTTTGGGGGTTTGAGGTGATCTACTCCCCTATGGCTAAAATCTTAATTTGAACTTATGCTCTCAACGTTTGGATTGTCTGAAGGCACCAGTGGTCCAGAAGCAGTCAGAATTGGCCATCAGCCCATACGTCTCGAACTTTTTGGGAGATACTTCTGCATGCAATTTATGGAACGGACTTGGCATTGTGTGTTTACTGTGTATGGTGAATCATTTATATTTAAAATGCTTTTGTTAAAATTTTAGTCTAATCGGCTTGGCCGTTTTCGAGTAATGTTGGTCACCGTCTTTGAAAACACCATTTTGAGCAAAATGCTTTTAAATTTAGGAATTCACTTTCAAGTACTATAAAATGGCTTTTCAAATTTGCGTGAATTTTAAAAATATGCACGTTAAGAAAATAAAAAAAAATCGATTTTTTGAAGTTCTAACTGTATATAACCCCTTAATGCAGACATTTTTATTTTATAAAACCTTGGATTAACCTGAACTGATATAAAATCAAGTATGAAAGTCGCCACTTTTAGCATCTCATCTACGCATATATACATATGTTGCAAGTTCAAGTCCAACAAGCTGCCAAATTTTTATAGTATCAGAAATTGTTCTACACGGACATTGGAAAGGAACCCGAAATTATGTGTCAAAAGCACCCACGCAAGGAGGAAAGGAATAACAGTTTAGTTCTCGTGGTGATTCATGATTTGTGTGGGTGTATTGGAATCGTGGGAAACACCAAAGCCACAACAACAAAAGCAATTAGAAATCAAAACCGTACTTAAACTGAAAATGAGACCAGAGGCGATAAGGCGAAGTAAAAGCAGTGAGAAGTTAGGACCAAGCGATGCTGCAGAGGCGGTAGGTAGAGCGGCAGTAGCGTATATATGTATGTATGTCAAGAGAAACGATAAAACATAAACAAAAAAGTGGCACAATCGAAAGCAGGCGCAAAATGCCCAACGCTTTGCTTTGTGCGAAATCAAAAATCTTCCTCCGTTGAGTATATGTAGCAACCGCATTCACACGCCTACAAAAACGAAAACAAATACACAACAACAATAATAACGAGAAGAAAAACACCCACACTAAGAACACAAGTGTATCTGCTGCTAAAGTATTTAGTGGTTTGCTATCTAATCTCTGGATTTTGGTGCCATAACCGCAGGCCACAACGCAAAGCGGCGGCAGAGCAATGTGCTTGCTAGTATATGAGCGCGTTTGTTCTTTGAGAATGCGGGAGTATATGTGTGTCTGTGCGTATACTGGCGCAAGTCTGTGTCAGCCTGTTGGCCTTTGGTCACCTCAACTGTTGTAAAAGTGCAGAAAAAGCAGTGGGATTCTAGAAACAGATCAACAGGCGAGTGGTTATGTCTAACTGTTGCATAAAAGTCACAAAATTGGAGTGCTATGTCAGAGCGCTCGACTCATTTGCGGTGCTAAATTGCGGGGTTACCAAATGTCTGCAAGCCGGTGGGTTATGGTGTGGTAATAGTAAAGAACTTTGCTAGTATCAGATTTCTACTTTCTTTCCTTTTTATAGTGGAGTTTGCTTTCTTTTATTATTTGTACAATTGTGTGTGAAAAATAGGAATTTTGTTGATGCCTTCGGCGGGTTTCCTTTCTATATTCAGTAATAAAGCAATTATAAAGAAAAGCATATTGTTTCGTGTTAGGAAAGCCTACCACAAGCTTTTGATGCGTGGACTTAATTTTTGAAATTTTATTGCATTCCATGGGGCTGTGAACATAATTTGAATATCTCTGTCTATCCATCTACCTGATTTCAGACTATACTATATCTAGTTGGTTAAGATGTGGTAAAACGCTGGAAATATTTTTTGGTGCGACTTATTTAATACAATTTACTATGTCTTCATTTGATTTAATGTGTGTTGTTTATTATTTAATTTTGTTTTGTTTTAGTTTATTATAAATTTAATTTTAATTAAACTTAATCTTTCACTTTTTTATTATTAAAAAAATTAAATTTTTTTCTGAAATTGATATTAATTAAATTTTTTAATTATTAATTTGTATTCAAAATATGAAATTAATTTAATTTTATTTTAAAATATACTTAACTTTATGTTCTATGTATATACCTTTTTGTATAATTTAATTACTTTATTTATTTAATTAAGCTTAATTTAATTTTAATATAATCTTAATATATTTAATTAAAACTCTTTCATTTTATTAACTATAATTTTTTAATTTATTTTATTGTGTTATTAATTTTGTTTTTTTTTTGTATTTAAATTATTAATTTGTATTAATTTTACGTGACTTATTTTTCTTGAATTAAACTTTAATTTATTTAAATTAATTTAGCTTTACTTTAAACCATATTTAACCTTTTATATTGCATTTACATTTAATTTTTTTTGTATTAATTTAATTATTTTTTAAATTTAATTCAATATAATTTTATTTAATTAAAATTAATTAAATTAATTATTTCTTTGATTAAAATAAAATTAATTTTAATTTACTTAAAAATAGTTTTATTATGTCAAACCTTATTTTTTTATGAAATTTAATTAAACTTCAAATTCTTTAGATATTTTAGTTATTAATTTTTGTTAATTTAATTTAACATTTTTTAATTTTAGTTTATTTAGCAAATTTTAATTTAATGCGGCTTAATTTAATTTTATTCTATATCCAATTCTATTAAAATTAATTTAACACTAATTTAAACTATATCTTACTTTTAATTTTGTGTTTGCATTACTTTAATTATTTTTTTATTTTATTTTATTTTATTTTATACAATTAAAATTAATCAAATTTTATTTATTCAATTAAAATTAATTTTATTAAACTAAATTGAAATTTGTTAATTTTTTTCTGAAATTTAATTTATTTTTTTTTAGATATTTGAAGTATTAATTTGTGTTAATTTATTTCAACATTTTGTAGATTTCACAATATCTTTTATATTTTTCTTTAATTTTATCATATTTTTTTTAGTTATTTTAGTTATCATTTTTGATCAATTTTTTTTAATTAATTAAATTTAATATTGTTATTTTGTAATATTATAATTATTATAATTAATTCAATTTCTTTTCGTTTAATCCCTGCTTCAGAAATTTAAATTATTTCTATTTTATTTGATTTTAATTTTTTTTTCTATTCATTTATTTATTTTGAAATATTTATTATAAGTATTTACACACACATATCTAATTTCGCCCATCTAGCAATCTGCGCCAGTTCCCATGACCAAAAGTAATATTTAAACGCCACAAACATGCAACATGTAAGCAACCCACTAACAAAATCGGATGCCCAACCAATACCTCTATGCAACAGATGCAGCCGCAGCCCAAAACGAAAACCGAAAACAACAATAAACAAAAACAAAACTTTAATTCCGTATCAGCTGCAGATGATCGTGCCGCACTTATAACAGTTAAAGGTCATTGCAAGGCATATATAAATATTACAAAAACAACAGCAATGAAAAATTCAGACAACAAAAGGCATTGCAGATAAGATAGCAACTAACAATACACCGAACAACAAGCGCGGAGGATAGCACATAGCGCGGCATACACACATACACCATACATTCAACCAAGAGCAATGTGAATGTTCGGTTTGAAATTCGTTAAAACGATTGAATTGGCGTGGAATTGTGGCAAGTATGCGAGGGAGTAAAGTGAGAAAGTGAACTGTTGTGAAGTCAAGCGAAATGGCCGAGAGCGTTTTAGTAAAAAATATATTAAAAGATTAAAGCAAAACGCTAAAGTGGAGTGAATTGCGGATTGTAAAGGATGTATACGTTAATATATACATATAAGTATATATAAATATAAATGTATGTTTGTAAGACATCTGCAATACCACCCACACAACCGAATACAAGAACAACAATTATAAGTGTGGCTAAAATGTGCCACAGAAGGGAGTAAGACCCTATTGCCGAACGGTGCCTATTACTCTGTTCACTGTGTGGCAGACTGATAAATAAACTGATTAAATTTTCAAACTTAAAATTTGATACTTTCTTTTCTTCCCAGAAGTCACACTCAGAATTTAAAATAAAATTAAAAGTCTTTTTTTTTTGGATTTTTGGAAAATTGAAGCCGAAAATCCAAAAAAAAAAAATCTCAATAAAAAAACTAAGATTTCCACTTATTAGTTCAATTATATTTAGCATACCTTTAGGATGTCATTACTTTGTTAGTTCTTTCCTCCTTAAGTCTAATTTAGCTTGGCCTATTAACTATCCTCTAGCGATAGCTTTTATCATGCTTTTAACGAAAAATAATGCCAAATGTTCAGACAAATGTAATATTATTTTCAACACTATTCCTTTGCCTTTTGCTGTTCACAAAGGCACAATGCTATAACACCTCAAATGTAGGCCATATATTTACTCCGACCAGACTCTATTTATGAGAGAAATCCTTGCCTACATTCAGGCGCACTATTTAACAAAGTCATGCACCCAGCGTAGCGATGCACAATGCTATAACACCTCAAATGTAGGCCATATATTTACTCCGACCAGACTCTATTTATGAGAGAAATCCTTGCCTACATTCAGGCGCACTATTTAACAAAGTCATGCACCCAGCGTAGCGATGAAAATACTTTTAATGCAGCTAAAAATAGAATGATTGATATACCATAACATATTATCGAAAAATTATTTATCAAATGTATTTTACCCATTGTGTGACTATAACAAATTGCTATAGACTAGCTCCTATAATGCATATAAAGTTTTAGTTTGTATCTAAGCCACACAAGCACATCCCAAAGGGCATTAAGCGTTAGCAGTTCGAACTACTTGCGCATTTTGATTTTTGCAGCTTGAAACGCCTTCTAACGATTTCTAACCTATTTGTTGCAAGTGCTGCAAATCTTAAGGCGCTCTTTTGTAGATTACTTCTTTTTTTGAGTCTACAAAATATTTTTGTCAGACAAAATCGGCGACTATTCGCAATACTAAGTAATGTAAATATTTTTCACTGCGTATGCATGTCTGTTTGAGAGGCGTTGCAACAATGCTATTGCAACATTTGAAAATCAGTGCAATCGCTTAAGCAGAAATATTTGCGAGCAATGCAAAGCAACAATTGTGGCGCTCCAATTCAATTGTTGCAAACGATTTGCGTTGCCGATACCGCTAACGCTCGGTGAAGTGCAAACAATTTTGCTATTCCATTTATTATACATTTTATTGTTGTTGGTTTTTGCAAACAATAGCAAACGTATTGCTGATGTGCAGCCAGTGATTGAGCGATTGCAATTTGCAATTGTTGCGCGCAAATATTTTATTCGTGTGCATTGAGGCTACATGCCACAAGTGTTGAGGGTGGCAACGCTGCACTTAAAAAAAAAATTAGGAAATATATGAAGTATGCTTGTAAGAAGTTAGAAAACATATTGCAGATGCTTTCAAATCGATTTGCCACAAAACTGAATGCAAGCAAATATTTTGCATACAACCACCGCACACTTCAACCGCTGCATTTGTTGCAGCGCCAACTGAGACAGTCAGTCAGTGAGTCAGTCATCCAGTCATTCATGGAGCTCAGCAAACCTTATAGACAGCTTGCTTGTTGCAGGTCAACGCGCGCTGCTGCGCTGTGGCGCCCACTGGGCAGTGGCATAGCCGGCTGCTGGAGTAGCCAAGTTAGTGTAAACAAAGCCAATACTAAGCCAACCCACCGTATAGATACTCATACCCATGCAAAGCGGCGCGTGAGGCAGTCAGTCAGTCAGTTAGTTGGTTGGTTAACTGATCCACTGCCGATCATCAGCTCGCTCAGTTCAAAGTGCTGATCAAATGTTGTTTGCCCGCAGGCGCCATCACAGCCTGTTGCTATTTGACCAACACTGACACTAAGGTTTCCTCCACTTGCCACGCCCACTCAGCTGACTTCATTTCTCCCTCGATTGTTGTTGCTATGTGGTGTTCGTCTCCTAGCATTTGCTGTCCGCCTGTTGTTCGGCGAGACAATGCATTTAGCAGCGCGCGTCGCATTGTCTTTGCGGCAAGGTTTCTGCAATGCTCCGCTATTTAGCTAAGCTTTTGCTATGCGCGGTCAAAGGTTGCCCAGCTGCGGCTGAAGATTGGTGGCGGTGGCGGTGGCGTTGGCTCAGCTTATTTGCATTGTTTGTTGAATTTGACCGCTAAAACAAAGCGTTGCGCTGGCTGACCGCCTTTCTTTCCAACCGATTCGTGTTGCTTTGTTTATTGGCGTAGCTTTGTGGAATTTGAGTTTTTCGCCTGCGGGCGTCAAATTGTAATATAAATCAATTGTACTTAATTGCTAATTATGCGTGGGTCAAGTACTCGTGAACTTGTGCGCGAGCGTTCTCATGGTTAAACGTTCGTATTGATGCCAAGTGTGATTTATTGGGAATTTGACTTTGAAGGAGCCTTCGTGTAAAAAAACTTAACAAAGACTTTTTTATGTCAAGCGTTCTATATATGTTTGTTGAGAGAAAGTATTCAACTTGTCTAAAAAAAGAGTGATTTTGTCCTGTTGGTTGTTAGTATTGTTTATTACAAGATTTAAACTCTAAGAGATTGTTTGTATATACAAGCTGCCTGCAATATGCCAAAACTTGGTGAATGACAAATAGAACATAAACTGACAATAATCCAAAATTCTAAATACTAAATAATCGTATGGAGATAAAGATAACCGCAAGTATCTAAATACTGTACACTTTTTTGGATTCATCTGGGAAAGAGAAACACTGAGGTTACATGTAAGGTTTTATTATGGAGGGCAAAAAAACCTTGTCAAAACTCGAAAGAAACCAAAACTTGGTCAAATTATGTAGAAAGTCTACAAGAACTCTTTTATGATAATACATAATAAGCTCAATTGTTAGATGATGACTCCATACTATTTCTTTCTGCCACCATTAATAGTAACAACTTGAGGATAGATATAAAAGACGTGAATCCGCCTGACATATCTAGTTAAATAATGAAAGCGTCGTAGAGGGTAGGCTGAAGCTAAATGTAAAGTACTTATCAAAGATTAAACATTTTTATACAATGAGTAGATAGGCATATTCTAGTGGGACATAAGCAAATCGTTTGTCAAATAAAGTAAATATTTTATTTCTATCTAATTTTCTAACGGCTTCTCGCAACATGAAGAATGAACTTTTATCTTTATTCGGACCTTATGACGTGCAATTTTTTTTAATTCGGAAAAGAAAGCAAGCCTTTTTTTTGTTAAACAATATTTATAAAAGGAAAAATCTATGAAAAATCGTCTGAACAAGATCGATTATCAGCAAAGCTCTTTGGGCCCGTTTCTACGCCAACCAGTTACATCTCTTTGTCCACTCATTAGCTTTTTTTTACCAGCTTTAAGTGAATGGCCTTTTCCTTTTACTATCTATTCACAAAAATTTTAAATGTGTAAGATGTCCCTACAACAATTCTCAGATATTCTTAAAAAGCATGGAATAATTCAGTTATTTTGAGCTGATCTAGATCAAGCTGTATATCCGTATAATTCAACTGCTCAGCGAGCTTAGTTCGCGATATTTTTAGTTTTTGGTGGTCCATAGCTTTTCTTTTTATTGTGGAAGTTAGTAGTTTGTCAATGCTAAATGTCAAATCCGTCCTTCTGGGAGAGCATCTGAAGTTTTGTCATTATAGTTCACTAGTGATAGGATTTTGAAAAAATCGATTTTTTGCATATTTTGAAAGTTTAGATTTTCAAAAATATGACCCTGGAAGGATTTGTCGAAATTCTAGTTATTTTCGGAGATACCGCCGATTTTGTGACGTGGCGTCCGTGTTCACTAGAATTGTCTCCTAAACTTTAAACGCATTTTCTCGAAACTACTTTTTTTGAGGTGGTTGGCATGATATCTAGAGTTCTACTAAGCCGATTCCTTTGAAATTTGGTATATATCTTCTTTATACAATGGTCTATCGTATCTGCCTTGAATTTAAAAAAATTTTGATTTGAAGTGTTTTTAAAAATTTCGAAATTGTCGAAATTTTTTTTTTTTTCAAGTCGACGCCATTTTGTTATTTATTTACTTTTTTTCTGAAAATGGCCAACCCGATAACGACATCCTTACTAATAAAGAATCTTCTTGTTTTTTGTGTTTTAGATCTCTACAAGGATTGAAATCACGTCAATCAGGACGCACCGTTTTTTTTGAAGCTCCCACTCCACTGGCCCGTATCTCGACGGATTTTAGTTTTTCTTTCTTGTAATTTTTTTTTTATATTATTAAAATGTCAATAAAAAACTTATAAAAAAAATGAATACTAAAAATGTTTTTAATTTTTTTTTATCTTAGTTTAAAAAATGCCTAAAATTCTAGACGCATGAATACCCCCTTAAAGCTTCGAAAACAAAATATTAAGTATTGCAAATTGGCAGATCATGCCAGTCTGCGAATTAAACTATTGAGTTTTTAGGTTTAGGAAGTTTTCCGAAAAAATATCTCGATTACAAAACTGGGCTGATCTCCTAAAGCTTTGACCATTTACACCAACAAAAGAACTGACGACAATCAAATATCTGTGTTCATCTGAGTATTTTCTGGCATTTTTCGAAAAGTAACATTACGTTTAGAAAAAAATAAGTTTTATTCTGGAATGGGAGGTATTTTGAAAAAAAAACTTTTACTTTTTGTGCCCCAGATAATACCAAAATATCGGAAGTATAGTTTCAAATGTAATCGAGGCTACGGGATTCGAACTTTTCAAAAGTGGTTTAGGGAGTCTACTTTGTCCGAAATACAAGCACTTAAGTAACAGAAAATAGTTTGTGTATTCCAATTTGATTGACACGTCGTCCATTTAAAGCTGTTAACGTTGAGAATATCAAAACAAGTAAGAAAGGGCTAAGTTCGGGTGCAACAGAAGAACCAAGCCAGGGAAATACTTTGAGGTGTAAAACATCAACCAGAGGATCGAAATCGAAGCAGATAGGAAAACATTTATTAGGAAAATGAAAATCGTCATATAAATTATAAATTTTCCCCAATACCATACTGCCATACTATTAACCAGTCACATACTATGAAACCAATCATCTAGAGTAAAGTCAGCCAGATGTTCGAAACTACTGATATTTAATTTTAAGCACAAAAGACAAAATGTTATCAATAAAATACGCTTTCTCATTCAAGCGGTACAAGGTCACCCCAAAGTTCGAAAATCTTTATATTTTAGTATATAGTATAGTATGTGTATATGGGAGGTAAGAAAAATATTGGTCCGATTTAAAAGAAGGATTATCCCTTAATTTCAGTTATACATATCACATATTGACCAACATTTCCGATCAAAAGTCAACTATAAGTTCAGAAGTCCAAATATTCGGTACCTATCGGCTTGAACAGCTTCTGTTGGATCCCGTTACATTATTTACTTTTTGAATTGTATACTGGAAAGTGAATAAATCAAGTAGAATTTAAAATTGTTTTGTTGAAATCGGTCGGTCAGGTCCCGAGATAAGGGTTTTCACCAAAAAGTGGGCGGTGCCACGCCCATCGTCCATTTTTCATTTGGGCTCCAAAAAACCCTTTTATACCCCTCGGAGATAAAATTTTGTGTTTCTGGCGTACTTAGTTGTTGATTTATTGCGCTTTTAGTAGTTTTGAACAGTACCGTTATATGGGAAGTGAACGGGATTAAGGTTGTTGCAGCTTAAGTGGTTAAGGAGATATAAACATTTAACTCACTAGAGGGCGGGGCCACTTCCACTTTTCCAAAAAAGAGATAGCAGAGGGTCTCAACATCTCCCATGAAGCAACTCAATGCATTTTCGTCAATGTTTTGGATAAGAAGCGTGACCAAAAGAGCTGGAGCTTTTGCCAAAAACATGTCGCGTGGAAATATTGGCAAATTAGCTGTTAACACTTCAGTCATCAAATGCATCATTACCGGTGACAAATCGTGGATTTTTGAATATGATGTCGAAACTGCCCACAATTTAGCGAAGAGCAGTTCAAAAATTAGCCGAAACCGAAAAACTCCAAATTCTTTGAAAGCACTGCAGGCCATCCCAACCAAAGCTTATAACAAGTATCTGAAAATTGTATTAGTCGTTATTATGTGAATATAAATATTGGCTGTAAAGGAACATATTTTGAAGGCGATAATAAGTTTTTGTATTTAAATACGTAAAAGTGTTATTTTTCCTCAGTCCATGTCCAATTGGATTGTAGATGGTATAAAGTGAATTTTCGAAACGATACAGAGCATCATTGCATGATTTAGTGGTCTGTACAAAATATATTTATACATATATATGGACTAGCACTCCATTACCATCAACATACACTTCTCTATTCATTCTGTCTTTACCTGCCTTACTTATTCTCTCATAACTCTTTCTCTCATTTCACAATTTCCGTACTTGCTAATTGATCTTTCCTTTAATTATTCCTTATAATAAATGCTCTCTTTCTCTTAAATAGTAATAATAACAACAATCAATATTTGTGCTCATTAGTTTTAAGCTCACATATGTTAACGTCTTAGCTGTAAGAATTGGAAATTGGTGTTAATTAATAAAGTAACATTCGAAAAGAAAGGACTTGTTATTACATTTGTATTATAAAATGTTTATATAAAAGACATATAGTACATGTAGGAGTATTACAGTTATGAAGACAAAAGTTCTCATAAAAAGTAAGTAGCCATTCTTTACCAACTTGACTAATTTTAAGAGCTCTCCTTTGAACTTTTCAACAACTCACTCCATTAGTAATCATAAAATGCCGATATAAAAACGCTAAAGTGCACCACTTAGTGCATAATAAACGCATAAAATTTCAAAGCGCTGATCCACATGTAAATTCAATAAAAATTACAAAAAAAAATCAACAACTTACGAATAAATGCACATAAAATTTAAATTATAGCAAACATTCCAAACGAAACCTCCAAACACGAAAATGTAGCGCGCGAACAAAGCACACAGCACAAAAACTTGACAAAGAAAGCAAAATTTCTCAGCGGATAAAAGAGAATTGTAAACGAAAATCGCCGCTTTCAAGTAGCACCGCATCTGCATAACAAAGCTGAATTTATGGGCCGAGGAGCGGCGGCAAATGACGAAGATGACGCTGACGTCGCAGCGGATGGCTCGCATGCCACACGCCACTTTCGCTCCACATTCAACGCCATCAGCGACAATAAACGACAAGTCATAACAACAACGACGTTATGCGTTAACAGAAGCCGCAGCCGAAGTGAAGCGGCGGCTTAAGCGCACCGACAACAACAAATCGCAGGCAATGGTCAGCACGCAGGCGCAGAAGACGAAAAAGGCGAGGCGCGTGCATGTAAAAACGCCGATGGGTAGTCATAAAGTGTCAGCATTGTCATAAAATTCAAAAGCGATCATAACACAAATTGTGAACATCGCCATCAGCAGCGACAACACAAAATGAAACAACAACAGCGGCGGCCGCAGCATCTTCGTCATGCGCTTTGTCATCGTCAGTGTCAGCAGTGAGGCGATCAGCCGGTGCGGCAGTTAGGTTGTAAAAGGCCGCAGCCACAAAATGCCTTCTTATCAAAATTAAATTCAATTTTCAATTGCTGCCAATAAACGCGCATGCACCGCATACGAAACGGCTTGCGCGCAGCTGTCTCGGCCTGCCTGAGTGGCTCTGCTTCACTCACGTAGAGTTTTTGCGTTGTGACAGTTTTACGCGTTGTCGCGTCGAAATGCGAGCAACACTCTGGGGAACACTTGTGCTTCTGCTATCTCTGGCATAGTCGCCAGTCTATTTAATATTTAGTGCAGCTTAACCGGTTGTGGTCCAGGCTGCCTTACTTTGTACTGCTTCTCTTTCATATTATTGTTGTCTTATGTACCCTTTTGGAGCGTAATATTGCTTGTGGTTTTTTCTCATGCACTTTCAATAGACTTTTTATTGTAATCTGCATTTATTGATAGTATTTTATTAGTTATTTCTTATGCGTCGTAAAGCGAAAATATACGATCACAACTTATCTTTAAAAATGTCGGCAGTGTTTGCTCTTCGCATGGCGTTGTTAGAGTCTGGCCTATTAATGCTTGTGTGAAATCGATAAAAGATGAGCCAATAAATAAATCGTTGCAGTGGTTCTGTGTTGCATGGTGACACATTTTTGTATTCGGTTAAAAGGGCGTGAAAATATTTCCCGCTTGAGAAAATTTCGATCTACCAAGTGGTCGAAAAAATGGCGCGATGTGGCCCCAAATTGGATTCTTAGATTGTCCTAGTAGGCCGACGGGTCCCTTGAAATACACGACGAATATATCCCTGTTTCTAATACGTATAACTTAGAATAAAATATCTTCTATTTTCCTCTGCAAAACAAAGCCTTGAAATTTTCCCCTACTTAGATAGCATAAGTATGTCATAGAGACCACCTTATTTTTTCATTTTGCGTTGGCATAAACTCTTCAACCAACGAAATTTGTGACCTTTAGTAGTTCAGATATTATATCAATTTAGTTCTGAATGATTCAAATTCCGAGGATGACGTCCTGATTTACAAAATATCTGCAAGAACCGCTCCCTAGATCATTAAATGGCTGCTGTATTTAATTATCTATAGACGAACCAAATTTGGATTCTTCTTTAAATTATTAATTGTGCTTAAAGATATGTTTAAGTAAGACATATAATCGCTCAAAGTTCTTTAATCGCAGCCGTTAAGAAATATGAAGGGTAAGTATGCGACAGCTAACTGAAAAGCTAGACAGTGTCGGTTAACAACTACTAGAGAAAATTTGTTAAAATGTAGTGCGAATAGCAGATTTTTACAGCTTTTTATTAAATTTTGTGCCGGTGATTACTGACATCCCCCAGCTGAGTAAGAAGATTTAACCGCTAGCCAAATTGCTACTAGTCCCCGTATCGTTAATCGCAATAAGCTGGCTAGGAAATTCCGCTTGGCGGACTTGCTGTGCGGCGTCAAAGGTGATGCTGGTTGTGTTGCATGACGGAAAGTTGACAGCATTGAGGATGATGGCGCGCAAGAATTCAGTCAAGCTGCAAAGATCAAATTGGTAAGAAGTCTTTCTCGGTTACTCAGTCTTAAAGGAAGTCACTATCAAAGGAGGTGAAGACTCCCAAGAATTCAGTCAAGCTATAAAATTCAAATTGGGAAGAAGTCTCTGTCGTTTTCCCGGTCTTAAAGGAAACCCTTTGCCAGCTTCAAAATGTTAAAGCACCGGTTGGTACCATGTGCACAAAGGCTCATTAAATATGCCAATAAGATGTTTCTAAAATAGCCGTGTCCCAAGTAGAAGAGTTGTAGAGGAGACTAAACTGAAGACTGTGGTCATATGTAGTTATCGAACTCGTGGCCGGCATCCAGGAAAATCGTCCTTTACAAGAGAGCTTTTGGCAATTATTAGATTTTATAAGCCTTCATTGCTCAAGCACGACTGGATACTAGTACGGCTCGAGAAAACCGAGAAACCTTATTGCATGCGGATATTGCTTATTCCAGTTTCAATTAATGAGTTCAAATATACCATGTGACTTTGAAAAAGCGGTTCTACAGATCCTTAGGGCTTATGGCCCTGAGACTTCGAAGGCGATAGAGAAGGAAAGTTAAAAAATCTAGCCAATATTTCTAAATAAAAATTGAGCGACTTATAAAGTATTCATTTTACTATTCTAGAAATAAATCTTCTTCTCAATTGCTTTACTTAGTTCAAAGCAGCATTAGTTGCTAAGAGTTTTTATTTATTTCAAAAATTGTATTGCTCATTTTTATTATACAGGTTAAAAGTTAGAGAAAATTGCTAACAACGAAAATTTCAAATCTTCCGCCTGTTCGTTTTAGTTATCAAGTTTTTAGAAGTAGTACCATCACGACATTATGGGTCAATACTAACTTCATAAGCAGCATATGTTATTATGTTTTGGAAAAGTCTTTTATTAAACAAAATAAATAGCTCGACAAGTAATCGATCTTTATGACGCTTCATTCCCTATCAAAATGCCTCGAAAAGATTTTTTCTTATGTTAGTGTTGCTTAAAGGTATTTTTGCTACTTTACTTAGTTCATATTTTAAGGATATGTTAATAATGTAATTCCTTCCGATTACTTCAAAATATGCGACGCTATAACTCACGAACGACTTAAAAGAAACGAATATCAATCAAACGCCTGTTAGCGCGTGAAATGAGCTTTCCAAAAAGGTATAGCATGACCCGATGCGACGAATAAAACTAGAACTACGCGCTTTCAGCGCCAACTAGCGAAAATACCGCAAAACTTTTTTGAGAACCTAATATTTGGTGGCGTGTTTGAAATTTTTTTAAAGAATTCCACTTTAGTCCTAATTTAATTTCTCCAATCACTTTTTTACTAATCTCTAATCCTTGCTCTCATCTTCCTGGCTGTTCATTACAAAACATAATATATTATCCAATATTGACTTTTATTAGACAGTTATTCACTACAAATCACCTGCCGCAATAAAATGCTCACATTCATCGGGTAACACATCATAAGTTTGGTAAAAATTATAGCAAAATTGCCACACAGAACTTAATGCTACAAAATGTGGCACTAATCTCAAGTTTAGCTCAGACAATTATGCCGTGAATGCCTTTAAGGAAGCGCATAACTATGGCGGCTTGTGGTGATAATTTGCTCCATATAACTGGAACTGCGCAGGCGATTTATGAATTTGTGGCACCCAGACTCATAAAAGGATCACACGCTGTGTTACATTACCACAAGTGGACAGTTTGATAGTGTGATTTCTGGTGCGGCAATTTCATTCGAGTTTATACGGACGTTGGGAAATTTAAAAGCACTGCATTTGCGGTAGATTCCCTTTGCTTTTTTTGAAGCTTTCATACAGCTGCTCTTTAGTGCAAATCACTTTTTCAATTAACATTTTTAATATGGAACTATTTTTACAGCTCATCAATTCGCGGCGGGATTACAAGACGGTCCTTTTCTGTGATGTGCCGTTGCATGCAGTCACAAATCTATATATATGGATGCGTGTATGTCTCTGCTTTGACTTTTAGTACTAGTAAACTCTGCAGATTATGCAACAGCACAACACGTCGCCGCGTCGAAACGGTGCTAACGGCCCAATCAGTAGTACACAGCCTCTACGCGCCGCTGACACGCATGCGCTTGCAACGTGCGGCGTGTGAGTCAACTGGGACCACACACCGCGTAACTGGAACATTAAACTGAACGTGCGTAATGCTTTTCGTTTTATAAGCTTGTGTTTTACTATTTTTCCCAAGTTTTTCAACTGCGTGCTAATGATTGCGTGGCAAGTAAGATAATGTGGGCTTGTTTGCGCATTGCGTGTTAAGTACCTTGACTGGGCAGCTCGGTTGCAATTAGTTAATTGTGCCTAGTCGTTGTGCCGTTTTATAATACGAGATTTGTTGATAAAATTATCTCAAATCATACGCAGCTCATTGGCAAATCTCGGATGGAAATAAATTTAAATGTTTATTAAGTATCCCAAATTTTGTCAAGATAAGAGTATTTGCCAATTAGATTTGATAAGAATTTAAAAATTTTCAAGTTGTTAAATAGAAACTTTTATTTAAATATTTAAGAAGAATAGGGCATCATGCTATTTTATCAAGTAATTTTATTTGAATTCTACAGATTAATGTATTTCTAGATATTAGAGATTAACCCTATCAATAATAAATAAACGAGATGAATTTATCTGAAGATAAAATTGAAAGGAATTTAGAAATAAAACATTAAATGCCTTTAACTGCCAATAAACACCTAAAGCAAATTTCACATTTGATAAACACCGGCACACATTTTTATCTGTCCCAAGGCTTTATTGTACAATAGTTTTTCCGGAAAAAATTGCAAGACATTGCAACAAGACCCAGACATATATAATGCATTGATACAAACTTTTTTAATTACTTGTGATTTCTTAATTCAGATTTACTTCATTCATTCCATTGATTCGTGCGTTTCAAAGTTAATATCAAAGAACAACAAACCTCTTGGCAAATGACAAATACAATTCTCGTGGAAAATTGATGTGAGTTATTTGATCAAATGAAACAGTTTTCCATACAAACACTTGATTCCGATCGTTTACTTTGTATGACAGTTATGTCATAATGATTCAATAATGGTCGTTCCTCGGTGCGAAAAGAACGGGTGCAAAATTGCAGATCGATATCTCAAAAATTGGGCAACTTGTTTTTTATACATACAGATAAATAGATAAATGGACGGACGGACAGACGTACATTGCTAAATCCATTCAGCTCAGTACGGTGGTCACTTACATATGTAGCTTGTAGGATCTCAGACGTTCTTTGTGGGCGTTACAAACATCGTTGCAAGTTTAGCAGGTCAACTTAAAAGTTGCCGGCTTGTCACATAGTTTAGAATTGAAACTTTAAGATTCTTGGTTAGGCCTAAACTTCAACGAACTTTTTTTTAGTGAAAAAAATGAATAAAAATAGAATTTGCCGTGATGATAAGATAGTGCTTTTTGAAGAGAAAAAACACAAATATAGCAAACATTTGGATTGAAGACGAGTTTCCAGACACTGGCCCAGGAAAATCGACCATCAAGGAGTGGTATTCTAAATTTAGGTGAAATGAGCACTGAAGACTGTGAATGCAGTGAACCTCCAATTGAGATTGTTACCTACGAAATATCAAAAAAATGCAAACAAAAATTTTGGATGACCGAAATGAAGTTGCTCGAGTTAGGAGACATCCAATAGATAACAATTGAACGTTAATATCATATCATTCACGAATATTTGGATATGAGAAAGCTCCGTGCAAAGTGGGGAGTTCACTTTTGACTAAAAACAAGGAAGAGTTTGTGACTCGGAGCAGTGTCTGAAGCTGTTGAGCATAATAAAACCAGAATTTTGTGTCAATATGGGACAATGGTCGAAATATAGCTCTATCATTTTACTCCAAAGTCCAAACGATAGTCATCTGAATGGACTGCACAGGCTTTACAACGTGGTCAAAAGCAACAACAGCTTGCAAGGTTATGGTGTATGTATTTAGGAATGTAAATGGAATAACGTTTATTGACTTGCTTGAAAAAGAATCAATGGCGACTGTAACCTAGTATTATTGGCTTTATTTTAAGAACACAATCGTGGAAAAACGCCCGAATTTGAAGAAAGAAAATGCAAATAATTCACGGTGCCACAAGTCAGTGCAAACGTTGGCAAAAGTCCATTAATCTGTCTTAAAATTACTTCCGCATCCATTATATTCTACAGATATAGCCACCAGCAACTATTTCCTAACCCCAGATCTCAAAAGCATGTTTATTGGGAAGAAATTTTCGTCAAATAAAAAGGTGGTCACAGCAACTGAGGCCTATTTTGAGGCAATGAACAAATTTTACTACAAAAATGGTATCAAAATGTTCGAGAATCGCTGTAATCAGTGTATAACCCTTGAGTGAAATATGCTGAATAAAAAATCGAATTTTGCCAAAAACATGTGTTTTACTACTATAGTTTGAAACGATTATGAAATTACTGTTAACCAAAACGAGAAAAATCGTTTCACAATGTTGACGAGAAGTGAAAGACGACATCACATTTTATTTAATTAGGAATGAAACCGAACGACTAAAAACTAAAATTTGAGTGTTGTCGAGTAAGCAGAACAGCCGAGTTTTCTTACTCTGAAGTGATAATTTTAATTTAAGGGAATAAAACTATCTAAACTTTTCAAAATTTTTAACAGTGAGTAAATGAGAATATATGAAATGGATGGTCATATGATCAGCATATTGATCAATGGTAAATGAATCATAACCTGTTCTTTCCGAAGCTTATACGTGAAGCAATATTTCGTCAAATATTATTTTACTGAGAAGCCAATTGACCTTTTGTTTGCCAGTATGGCCATACTATGCTAACTTATACCGAATTATTTGAGAAAATAAAATAAAATCCCAATAACTAATGTTTTTTGTTGCCGAAAAAAAAATTGCTCACTTATCGCAAGTGCTTGATATTAACTCAAGAGAAGTGTCTTCTAAAGGCGATGATGGAGGGCTTTATTAATAATATTTTCCCAAAAGTCAGCTTCTATTTGTTTCTAATTAAATTTCGCATTAATTTATGATATAACTAACACAACAGACTGCTAGCTCACTAACAATGAATGCATAAGTAATATATATATTAATATTTCTGATATTTTTTCCTTTAGTTCCTTCATAGTTTCCTAACTCATCTCTCCACCACCAAAGTTCTCAATCGGATATTTGTAACTAACTCAAAGTACGGTTTAACTTTCATAATTTGAACTTCTATAACTTGAAGTTCTTCTTGAATGGAATACAAATTTCCTTCCATAACTCGAAGTTTGTTTTGTGGCTTATTATGATTCGAGTTAGAGAAGGTCTACTGTAGTTTAATTTTGAGACTTCTTTTAAAAACGTATGACTTTTTGTGCATGAATCAGTTTCATTAAACACAATTTTAGAAACCTCTTCCTAACAAGACTGTGCATAACAGAACTCGAAAAAATCATATATATTATACACCTTCAAAATCACTAATAATAAAAACATCTATTTACCAAAATTGTTAAATAAGATTGTCATTCATAATAAGTACAAACCGTTTACGGGCTCACAAGTAAGATATTTGAATTTAGAACCACTCAATGAAATGAAGACTTATATATACATATATGATATAAAAAAATATATATACTCTCTAAACTATAATAATAAAATAAACTGTTTTATATTTTAGTCAAAAAATTAAATATTATTACTAAACAGTACAAAAATGTGCATAAATGTGATACAAATACCAAATCAAGTTCGTCGCTTAAGTCTTTTGTGCGACAAATTCAGTTGTGGTCAGCTTGTATTGCTTTAGTTTCAATTGCGGCACAACAAAGAGCGACAGTCGTTGCAAAACGAGTGTATCTGTGGTGTGAAAGTGCAGTGAGGAAAACAACAACAACAACAGAGTATTGTAAAAAAACAACAGCAGACAGGCTTGACAGGCGAAAATACATATATTTTGTAGAAGCATGAAACGAAGGCGTCTAGCGACAAGTAGGTGCTAGAAAGGTGCTATAAAGATCTAAGTTTCGCCAACACAAGACGCGGTTACAGCCTTTGAAGTCCTTTTAGTTACAATTTTGCCTCATTTTTATTTCGTGTCATGGTGTAAATTAAGGTGCCACAGAGTGCATACTAAAATGCGGCCAAGTGGCTTGCACATGAAAAGACTCCTATATATGTGTATGTATATTTAAGTGTATATGACTGCATACGCTAAGTAAACAAGACATGAAAAATTAGCATGGAAATTGTCGCGTGAGAACATAAAATATCAAAGGCGGTCGGCAATTTGAAGGCACAAAAGGAGTATTGCCTAAAGGGGTGTGCAAGAGTGAAGTTCAAGTGTGCGGCAGGAGCTGTGATAAGCGGAACATGAATTAGGGACCGATTTTTCGAATCTATAGCGTTTGATTTGTGCTGCCAGGTCGGCCATTAATTGAAATAACCACAAAAGTTGGGCGGCGTGGCGCTTTAAGTGACTAATTACTGGCTTTATGGTGCAACAGTTGAATGTTTATTTGCCTGTCAAAGTAGTAGTGATGAGCTATTTATATTTTATACGCTTTTCCTGCGTAAACCAACTTGAGTATCGAACTAATTGACTTGCAGCTCGGAATTTCGTGTGGTTTTGTTGTGCGTTGCTTGCTGCTGCTTGCCCCAAACCAATTACAAATGTAACACGCATTTTTACAAGCGGAAAATGCCATCAGTTTGAATAGGTGACAGCCAGTTTGAGTGTCTTCCACAGAGCCTTTTTCAAAACAACTTTGTTGTTTTTTGATTTTTTGTTTTTTTTTTCTTTGTCTGATTTGGTTCCAAACTTATTTAGTGAATACTCTTAGAAATTAGTTATTTTTGGTTTGCCACATTGCATGCTAATTAGTGTTGTTGATACTTGTACTGGCTATTTATGCAAATGTTGCATGTTGCATGTGCACATTAATAAACAATTAAATTGAAATCAGGCGCCAGACGGGCGGCAACGTAGCAAGCAGACAACTAAATCAAGTAAATTGAAATTAGAGAATAAATGCAATAAAATGTAAGATGGAATTCATTAGGAAAAGTTCGTGTACAGTATTTGTTAGATTTTGGAGACAGAAGAATAGAGTAAACGTATTGGATTATATAAAAAGTAAATGCATTTGATACATATGTAGATGTACATTGACATATGAGGTACCCAGTTGGAATGCTGAGGCTTCTAACTTGTTGTTTCTTGAAAAATCTAGATCTAGGAGTTTCTGTGCATGCCACCAGTCCATATTAGTATACAATATAAGAAGTTTTCTGCTAGTTAAGGGGAACAAATTAGGTTTAGGAGAGCAATTATTCAGTAGTTTTCATTTCATTTTTATTATATAAATAATCGAGAATAAAATTCATCTAAATTTAATTTGAATTCACTCCTAATATAGTACATCTTCATTCTCTCCAATTATTCCTCCTTTTCGAAAAATAGAGTTAGAGCAAAAATGTTTATAAAAAAAATTTTAGTTTTTTAAATGAAAAAACAAATAAGATGTCTATGGCAAGCCGGATTTTAGCTAATTGGTAATAGATTCGCCGTTTTTATGGACATGGTATCATACTCGACTTTGGTAAGGAACAAGGGTTAAGCTGGCAATGCACTGAAAAAAGTCGATTTATGATAAATATATTAAACACAACGTATTCATTGCCCAATAGACAGGAATCGAACAATGGTTCTACTAA
This sequence comes from Bactrocera tryoni, assembly GCF_016617805.1. Classification (NCBI taxonomy): domain Eukaryota; kingdom Metazoa; phylum Arthropoda; class Insecta; order Diptera; family Tephritidae; genus Bactrocera; species Bactrocera tryoni. The sequence goes on along the minus strand of NC_052503.1, from coordinate 64,880,804 downwards.
CGGCAATTCCAGTGGCGAAATATAAATTTACCGACGGATCAAAGTATGTAATAGGAACAGGAGCAGACTTCTTTGTAGTAATCTGTACACATAAGGTAGCTGCAAACTAAATGATCAAAATACTGTCTTTTAAGCCGAATTTTGGGGGATTAGAGAAGCTGATTAGTTAGTTTCTGTCCTCACCAGCAAGTCAACGAAGCTTCTGGAGGCTACTGGTACTAGTACAGTACTAACACTACGCATAGCCTACAAAAGCTTCGTGAACTTGATGGTTAGAGCAGACTCACAGCGTTAGGTTTGCAAGCTGACAATAACTTTACTCTCTGTAAGTAACTAGGATAATACATTCGGAAACTGGGTACTTCTGGTAAGAAAATAAAGCTTGTTTGAAGCAGTGCCCCTAGAGGACCATCTTAGGACTTTGAACACTAGCAACACAGGACATACCAAAAAGTAACTTTGGGGTAGGTTGATTGTAGATAGACTTAAACGTTCCTACTCCTATACAAAAGGGAGCTGATAACATGGTAGGGGTCATCACAGAGGACCTACTTTTAAAATCTTCCCACGGAATGCAGAGCATGTGCTGGGAATGATGAGACGCTAGAATATTATCTATACAAGTGAACATCCTTCTACCGTATGAGACGATACATACTAACAATCCATACAAAATCTTTGGTAGAACCAGAAGAAAGGACTAAACTCGGGTGCAACCCAACATTTTATACTCTTGCAACTTGCAAGAATCAAAGCCAAAGTCTTAAAGTACAAAACGTATAGCAGAAAATTAAATGTACGCTGATCAACATGTTCGTCATAATATAGATGGTAATCTATTTTAAGGTTCCCTACTTTATTAAAAAGAAAAACTACAGAAATGTGATTACGCTTAGTAGACCGAATATGCTTGCTTTAAGTTTAAGAAAGCGGGCGAAACACATTCTTTACAGAATTTCGTAATAATGTTGAGCGGTTTGTAAACGTTTTGTAGGCGTAAATGGAATATCAAACAATACTAAAGATCGGAAGAGCACACCCGTTAATAAATAAAAATATAAACAAAAATAAAAAATTAATAAAAATAATACCTATCAAGAAAAAGCAATTGAAAAAGCCTTGAATCACCCGTTAATATTAGAATTCGCAAATGTTGCATATAAATATTTAGCATAATTCAGAATTTATTGGGTTCAAAGTAAATAATGCACGAAAATTTTTGAAAAAACCATAATTTAGCGTCCCTCATAGTAAAATTGGGAACAGTCAAGTTTACCAACAGGGTTGCTGCTCTTTATATAACCATATAAACCATTCCTGTAGCCCAAAGACTCACTTTGCATAATAAACGTAAATAACATTACATAAGCTTCCTCCTAAAGCTCCTCATACAAAACACTGTATGTCCAACGCTGCAGACAGTTTTTTGACCCTCTCGAAAATGTCAAGCTCTTCAACACGCCAGCCGCTAACTAACTTCATTCTGCTTTTTGATTGACTGTTCGAAAATTTTAATTTATTTTGTATTTCAGTTTATTGTTCTGCACCATTTCGATTTGGCGTGAAACGTGCGAGTAGTATGCAGGAAACGACGCCACACGGCTGCCACACGTTGCAGTTATACGCATGCAACTCATTGAGGGAGTCAAACACACACATACACACATATTCGTGTACCGCCTACAAATTCCGAAACGTTTCACACTGCTGTTACGTGCAACAGCCTAACGCGCTGCATGAATGAAAGGGTGGCACTTAGCTGCTTATATGCCCACGTATACATTTACAAGTGTGTGTGTTTGTGCTTGCAGTCAAGCTATGAATGAAAGAGTCCGTTGTTAATGCAGTCAAAAGAAATTAAGCAAATGCACTTACACGTTGTAATAGTGTGTAGTTGTTGTTGTTACACTTGCCGCCAGCAAGCACTTGTTGCAGCGAGCGCCGTCTCCATTGCAACTGTCAAGCAAAGTGTGGACATGCCATTGATTTTACGCACATATCACTGGTGCAGTGTTGTTGGTGTTGTTTTTGTGCTTTCTCGGCACTTGTTCTTTTACATATTTATATATTTGTGTATTTATATGTCTCTTAACTTTATGGTTATTACATTTAAATTAATCGTTAGCCGCATTGCCGCGCATTTTGAATTTGATGTACGCATCCGGTGTTGCAAGCACGTCACTGGAATTCAAAAATTGTCATAACTCAAAAACATACGAAATCCCTACTTACATAACTGCTTTTATATATTAATATTTATTTACAAACATATCTACACACATACACTTAGTGAATTTTTAAGCTTTCATCAGAATTTTGCAAGTTTTTGGTCATTATTTCCTGCGCCTTTTGGTTATTCATCATAAATATGATAATTACAATACCTTTTATGCAGTACAGTCCAGTGCATAATATAATATTAAATGTATTTAGAAATAATAATAATTCTTCTTTATAGTATACCTTAAGAAGTTTATCATAAACGTATCAGTATCGAACCTATCGAAAGACATGATGTTAACAGTTTACACCCCTATTGTGAATGGTCTCCAGCACCAATATATTTACCGCAAAGCAAACATAGAAAAAACATTTTTTCTATTATAAAATGTAGATCGATTGAAATTGATCTATTTAAATTTTATAAGCAGACCGGCAATGGCCGTAATGAAATCGGTCGGCATATTGTATTCCTCACTCAATTCCCCAAAAACTCTACCTAATGGTAAAATGTGTCTTACTCTAAAATATGCTCATCCTACAAAAATGTGAAGCATCTGTTAAACATTGGTAGTAATACCACCTTAAAAATCTATAATTATGTACTTTATCTAGATTTGTCAAAGATATCTCGATTAAGGACATAAAATCTTATGTTCTGTCACATTTAAAAATTTATGGTATCAATATTCATAAGTGTAACTTTTATTAAGACTGTAGAATATAACTTAAAATAGACGTTCTTCTAGAAACCTTTAAAAATATTTAAGATAGCTGATTCTGACCAACCTGCTATGAAGCACAACGTAGTAAAAATTTCGAAAGTATTCTCTGAAAAATAATACTGATTACTAAAAATTCGCCAGGCATTTGGGTGAAGATGTCCCCGTTTCAGGTACTGACTGATTTGAATGCATTAGAGTTTACAAGGTTTGTCGCAAACTTTTTAAATATAACTGTTTCTGGTGGGGCCACCTATTGGTGGGTATATGAAATAAAAAGTTTGATCTCTTGTTGACATTTCGTAAAAATTTTAAGACAATTGGATAACTACAATCGATGTTATCGATCAAAAAGTGACAGCAGCTTTTGGTCATCGGTCGTAAAATGCAAAATGCAAAGAGCAAATATTAAATTTTGTTTTAAACTTGGGAAAACGTTTACTGAAACATTTCAACTGATGAAAAAAGTTTATGGTGATCAGTGCCTATCCCGTAGTAATGTGCATGAGTGATTCAAGCGATTCCAAGAAGGTTGTGAGGACCTCTGCGACGATCAGAAGTCGGTCGTCTTCAGAAGTCAAAAATAAAGACAATGCTGATTTGTTTTTACGATTCCGAGGGTATTGTACACCGAGAGTTCGTCCCACCTGGCCAAACGATTAATGCTGTATCTTACCTTGGTGTTATGAAGCGTCTTTTGTCACGCATTCGTCGTGCTCGACCACAATACCGTGAGGCAGGGTCCTAGCGCCTGCTGCACGATAATGCGCCGTGTCATCGGTCGACGCTTGTCTCTGATTTTTTGACAAAAAACTCCATATTAACCATTAATCACTCACCCTACTCACCTGATCTGGCACCTTGTGATTCTTACCTATTTGGAAAACTTCATTTGCCCATGAAAGGACACTGGTTTAAGGACATTTCAGCTATCCAAAAGGCGACGACTGATATTCTCAAGAGCATTCCAAAAAATCACCTTAAACACTCATTTGAAATGCTAATTGACCGGGCTAAACGCTGTACTGACGCACAAGGAAACTACTTTGAATAAAAAATATAAATTTTGAAAAATATTAATTTTTTGTTGTTTTTTTAACAGTCCTGTGTCTTTTGCTACAGACCTTTAATGTTAATAGTTTCTTTATATAATATATTTAACCATGTCCTATATACTTACCCAATCGGGCTTGTTCGTATATATACAAAATGCTTCTTTAATCGATAGTTCTATGCCGATGGCAAATAACTCAGATTCAATAGACTCACTTGGAAGATAGACATAAAAGAAAAAACGAAGCAGCTCAAATATAAAACTCAAAAAATCTACTGGCTTCTAGGTCAGTGATCACAACTTAGCCTTGAAAATAAAGTACGACTTTACAAGTCAATCCTTAAGCCAGTACGGACATATGCAATGCAGTTATGGGGTACGGAGAGTATATCTAAAGTGCTCCTTAGTATGTGAGCTACTTCGAAATCTACAAAGACTTAAATATACCTTTTGCTAAAGACGAAATCAGCAAATCTTGTCGAAAGTATTTGCATAGATTGTCAAATCATGAAAACTTACTGGCAATAAATAATAATAGTCTCAATGGAGAACAATCAATCCAGTCAATATTAATGTATTTAAAAAAATTTTCTGATTTCAATTGATAGATTGCAAATAAATATATATTAAAATAAAAATAATTTTGAATGATTTCAATTAATCATGTGCCTCATAGAATGCTTTTGGTGATTATATCGGTCATACTTTAATGATTTAAAAACAAAAATGTCCAAGTTTGGTTTGAGCCAAATTAATTTCTACATAAATTTGGTAAATGCTTGGATTTAGTATACGTTGATACCACTTAAAAGTCTTCCGTTATTCAGAGTAATCCTCTTGTTCTTTCTGAGGACTTGGATCATTCTGCTTTGAAAATAACGGCTGATAACATGACAATGTACTGGATAGTAATCAGCAAACTTCTGGCTTCTGTAAATGGTTTAACTTTTCAAAAGCCAGCTTTAAAAAGTTAAATAGTGAATTTGCTACTGCAAATTGCCCTGACTTTAAAGATATTTTGAACTGAATGTTTCAAATTTTAATAATATTAGGAAATTATTTGAATTTTTTTTTTTGAAATTTGGTTCTTAAACGAATATTATACATTAAAAAAAAATTCAGCTTTTAAACATTCAGGGAAAAGTAAACAGTATTCGGACCTAGGGAAAAATTAAAAATTAAAAATTTACTTAAATTAGTAAAAAGTAATAATAAAATAAAATAAAGTTTACTTAAAGAAGTAAAAAGTAATATTGTCCGTAACCCAAAATTATTTTACGATCCAAACGCATGATTTCCAAATTTCCGTCCGTGTTTAAACACAAATCTATCATGTCATGTATCAAGCGCATTATTTCCAATATGATTGCAGAATTTTTCAAGTCTAACTACTCTATTAATTCTTCTAAAATGTTTTCCTATCAGCACGTTCTCTGGCCGAATACTTCAATTAAGGCTCCAAGACTCTGAGACGCACTTAATTTAAATAGGTTAAAACCAACTTTTAATTTCGACCCAGATATCATACTCTCTGCTTCCTGAAAAATAGTGCCATATACATATTCTTGTCTTTGACAAGTATTTTGATTTTAAATTTTCTCTTCATTTCTTCTCAGTTTCCTTCTATATGGAAACAATCATTCATAATCCCTTGGCATAAAGGTGCATTTAGTACAAACTTGCCAAACTATCAGTTATTCCTAAACTTTTGGAAGCTATCATTGCATATCTCAACTTTCACACATAAACTTGAACCTCTGTATTTTCAACCAATATATCTTCAATGGGCACATTCTTATATTTATAATAGAATACATCGAGTGATATTTGGGGATATTCTTTTATATTCAATTAGTGTCTCTTCAGGTGTCCCGCAGGTTAGCAACATTACTTATTTTAGTAAATTTACTAACGAGTTCTATTCTTTCATAGAGTTCTCAAATATTTTATTATATGCTGACGACGTAAAGCTTCTGTAACCATATACTTCAATTGATGAAAGATATCTGTTGCAAGGAGACTTAAACAATTTGGGCGCTTGGTGTGATAGAAATGATTTCCCATTGATTCTCATAAAATGTAAATGTGCTTTTCTCGCAGATCTGGGTTCTCTTCTCCTTATAAAATAAAAGACTCTTTACCAAAGCAAGTTTTTCACTTTGTTGATTTGAGAGTTATTATGGATTCCAAGCTTAATTTAAATCTTCATATTGGTACCACCGTTTTGAAAGCAAAAGGTAATCTTAGTTTTGTTTAACGTTGGTCTAAAGAATTTAGAAATGCATATGTAACTAAAACACTTTTTACAACTCTGGTTAGACTAATATGGGAATATGGCGCTGTTGTATGGAACCCTAGTTATAAATTTTTAAAATATTCTGACAAGTTAGATTCGGTTAGTTTTCGATGGAATTCTATGTTAAATCTTCCTCTATACACGAGTGGCTTAAAGCTTATAAGTCCTGCTTTTAAAGCTTATAAGTCCTGCTGCACTTACGAGTCGTAGAGAAATGCGTGATGTTGAATTCTTGGTAAAAACCCTTAATGGAGCAGTTAGCAGTTCTTATCTCCTCTCTGAAATTAAATTTAACAGCCCGGTTCGCTTTTCGAGGCAGTTTAGATCCTACCTTTTGAATCAAATTTTGAACTTAACCAACCATTCCGTGGCATATGTGAATATTTTATTTCTCATTCCATGACATTTGGCTTATCTGATTCACTTTTCGAAACTTTTTTTTTTTTTACTTTTACTGTGCAATCTTAAAATATGTATAAATAAACCCTAACAATGCAACAAAATTTCTTTCTAGTCCTTCAAAAACGCACCATATGTGCCCCTTAAGGGCATATAAATAAGGAAAGTTTCTCTTCAGTTTTCTGCGTCGAGTAAAAATTATGGTGAGCGCTAATAGTAAATGATTTCCTACGCCAGTAGCAATACTGGCCTAAATTTTCGCAGGCAGGATATGCATTTAGATATTTGTAAAACTTTTCATAGTAAAAATATTTAGTTTAGCTAATTTTGATATATATAGTTATATATACATATATATATATATATATAGTATGTAGTATGAGTTAAGTACATGTTAATGTTTTGTGAAGAATATGGAAATTTTCTATATAAGTATGTAATGCATTACTTAGTTACAATATACTTAGCATTATATATTCCCTTGAAAACAAAGCTTAAAAAACTCACAAATAAAACCTGCTCATTTGAAAATTAAAAAATATGTTGCTTGTTTCTCCCTGTGGTATCGTAAATTAAACAACATCAAAAATGTGAGCAAAAAACTAAAGACGAACAGGCTAAATGAAACAGCAAAAACAATACTTTGATTGCTGATATGATTTCAGACATTAATAAAGCGAAACGACAATTGATGCAGGACGACAAGTTGCTGCAACGACAGTACAACCGCAAAGGTGCTATATGTGAGATATGAAAAAACTTAAATGCCTACAAAAATGAAGACAGCTACATTGAAAGATACACATACGTACATATATTTACCTGTTTATAAAGGCGCATAAGTGACACCAAAACGGTGCGCAGTGGCAATGAGCAAAAATGGTGTGCGAAGTAAGGACAAGTAAGTAGGAGTGCGTACATATGAGTGTGGGTTTAGTTGTCTGTGAAGTGGCAAAACTGTTCAATATGCGCAAGCGTGCAGCATTTAGTTCAGCTTGTAAAGTTTCTCGTATTGATAAGGGAGTGCAAATGTGGCGAAAAAAAAATTGTATAATATAATGTATAAAATAACAAAAACTGAAATAAAACACTAAAACAAACATTTGTGAAGCAGTTTCGGACACATAAATGTATATGAACATAAGTACTGAAGGATAAGTTTGATATGCGAAGATTCGTTTCACGGTGCTTGTACGAAAATTGTTAACTTTTAGTTTTCATTTCCTTCTTTAGGATATTAAATTTCCTTAAGCTTTTAATTTTAACTTCGAATTTCGAATCAAAAATCAAAAATTTTAGATTAGTTTTAAAAATTGTATTTATTTCAACATTAATTTAAAAATATTCGAAAAGACCAAAAGATTTTAGAACTGCAATTCCGCTTTGAAAAATTTAAAAATTAGAAAAACTCAAAAAAATGTTTTCGGAAACAAAAGCCAAATTTTTTAAAATTATTCCCATCCGAATTTCAACTTCGAAGTAGCAAAAAGATTTGGCAAAAAGAAATGGCAATCGAAAGCGAAAATCAATTAAATAGAAAAAAACCTGAACAATTTAGTTTAGACTTTAAAAACCACATTTTATAAAAATTTTGAAATACAAAAATGTTCAAAAAATTTTCGAACTTAAAAACCAAATTTCCCAAAAAAATGGAGATTTTGAATTTTAACTTCTTTTTACGAATTTTAACATTTTTAACGAATTTGAACTTCAAATTCAAAAATTTAATTTATAAAAGATTACGCAATTAAATAAAATGGGTTCCTTAACAAAATTACTAACACAATTCACCAGGAATCAAAAAATATATACTTTTCTAGAATATGAAAAAATTGTTCGCATAAAATTTTCATCATTAAACTATATTTAAATTTAGCAATGTACAAAAATAAAAAATCCAAAAGTTTTTAGAATTTCAAAATCGTTATTAAAATCTAAAATCTCGAAAATTTTATTTCGAATACAAAACCCAAATTTTTTAAAAATGTTCCGCTTCGAATTTTAACTTTTTAGCAATAAAAAATTTTTCCTAAATTCCACTACATAGATTCTTTCTCAAATGATCATCGAAAATAAATTGTTTTTCTAGAAAAAATTCAAAAATTTAGTTCAGAATTCCAAAACCACATTTTATAAAAATTTCGGAATACACAAAAATCCAAAATTTTTTTCGAACTCGAAAACCAAATTTCTGAAAAATCTTGAATTTGAACTACTTATTCTGAATTTTAACTTCGAAATCAAAAAATTAAATTTTTAATTTTAGAAAAATACCGCAATTCAATAAAATGGGTTCCTTTACCAAATTACTCACACTATTCACCAATAATCGAAAAACATATACTTTTATAGAATATAAAAAAAAATTGTATAAAAGAATCGAAAATCATAAACATTTTAGTTTAAATTTCAGTTTCAATGTCGGAAAAACTTCCTCAACTGATTCTCTTTAATAGTATCAAAATTCAAAATGAAAATTCGAAAACAGAACTTACCTTCCACCTAATTTTCACTTGTCGAGAATTATTGATAAACGTAAAGTTTTCAAGAAAATTCGTTCCTAAATGACCAAAGGTTTCTAGAATTAAAATAAATAATAAGACAACTATAAATACATACGTTCATAGATCTTGTAGTTCTTTTATTTTATACTTGCGATTCGATCGTTTATATATTTCGCATATTATTTATTTAAATCATGCACCACATATATATTTCTTTCGGTATAATATTTCGAACAGTCTGACTCCTCCACTGACTGACGTTCCTCAGCAGCGTTACAGAAACCGATAATGCAAAACACGTCTCACATTTTACTGAAATAAATTGAATTGAACATTGAATACACAGGATGCACTCGCTGCCATTTTATTGCTTTCATTGTGCATCCACTTCCTTTGTTGTTCATAATTATTATTGCAACAACATTTTTCATATTCCCTTGACATGTACGCACTTGGTCTTTGGAATTTTGTCAGTTTTTTCTTACTCCATATTTCGCTTGCCATTTTTAGTTGCCTGATTACAGATATTCGCAATATTAATAAAGCATTTTTTTTACACATCCTCAATTGCTTATTTATACTCGGCGGCCAGTCAGGTTGGTGTTTGTAATTAATAATAAAGTTTTAAGAATGCAAAATTCACACCATTTTAATTGAATGCGTTGTTGATCGGGAATTTTCGATATCAGTAATTAATGCAACTGTGAGAGAAGGTCTTGCAGGCAATAAGATACAAGCATAATATAAGGAAATGGGAGGTAGGGAGTTTGAGTGGTCAATGAAGCACATTAATGAATGGTATGGACTGAAGTATATGAAATATGTGTTGTCCACAGAGCAGCCAATGCAAAGGGAAACAATCATTGGCAATATATTTTGTTGCAGAAGATTTTTGCAAGCTTGCATTCATGATACTTTTACTAACACGAAAGAATGCATTTCTTGTATTCTCAAACCTATCGTCTAAATATACCTACTAAAGCGACTGTCTAATGGTAACCCGGCTTTCACAGCAAATATGGATTATGGAAGATTTGACCTGCCTATCATGCAGGCCAAATCTACCATATGCATTTCGATAACCCAAATTCTCTATTTCAAAGACTTCTTAAATGCGGTGACCACAAAAACTATATGGAGATATACCGATTAAAAAATTTCTATCAAAAGTCAAAAAATTCGTCAAAAAAGCAGCGAGGGATCGAACTTTCGAGTTTTAGGAAAGTTTAGTAAAGAAAAGGCATCAAATAAAAAGCTGTGAAAGCTCAAGCCTTTAAGCTTTATATAAGCTTGAAAGTGACAAGGCAGCATCGTGTTGAGCTTAACATATTATTAGCTATAATTTACAGAAAAGACATCCGACAAAAAACTGCCAGCGATAGAACCTTTGAACTCTACTTTAGCTAAGCACAGAAAGTTGTCAGAGTGAGCTTTCGTGTTTCCTAAAATAATGATATAATCAGAATTTAGTAATTCGAAAGTTTTTATCAAACATGTTTCTCATTTGTAAAACTTTAAATGTTGTTTGGTTGATTATTATTTATCAGACTGCTAGCCTAGAAAAAAAACGTCAGGCTCATAATTATCTCAAAGGACGCAGAAAAACAATAAAAGAAATGCTGACCATTTTCTTGACCAACAAATAGAAATAATGTAAAAATATAGACCTTAAAAGTACGCTAAATATTTTCGACCCTAAAGGTATACTAAAATATTTATATAACCGAAATTTTAAAGATATTTTGCTCTGAGTTGTTTCTACAGAATTCGGTAACTGAGCTCTTTGGAAAAATATATTGGGGTGTAATATGTCCTTGAAAATCATATGCTGGACTCTCATCTGGGTTTCTTTCCGGCAAATTTGAGTGCTCTGAGTGACGAACAAGGTGAGAGGTTCCGTCAAGACATTTCCTTAATGGAGAAGCGTTATCAAGGGAAATGGAGCAGAATTCTAGCAGACTATTGTTGGAGACTTAAAAGGGACCTACCGGAAGCCAAATATTCAAGAAAATCATAAGTATCTATTAGATATTAGGAAATAATTCTGTAAGTGTGGCTGAATTTTGTACTTTTTAGGAAAATGTATGTTTTGATGTCACAAGAAAACATGATGTATACATTCTTTTTCATTGATATATTATTATTTGGTGGCCCTAGTGTATTCAAAATTTGATATAAATTTTAATGTGACAAAAAATTATGACAAATTTGTAGACCAGTGATATCAGCTCTTCAGAGAACAGTTTTGTTGGATATTATAATGTCCAAAAAAATTAATTTTTAGAATTGGAAAAATAAAAGTTAAACAAACGTCACTCTATCAATAGAAAACTCTTCTAGCTCTGTTCTAAAACACAGTAAGAACTTAAAGCACACAAAGTAAAAGTGCACCCTCACTACAACTCAGCATTTATTGAAGCAAAGCTCTCACAATACTCTGTTTGTGTGCTCCGTGAACTATTTAACAGCTCAGAATTTTTTACTCACTTCAAAAAAATTAATAGATCTAGATCGTGTTTGCTACAATCATTATTTAATTGAAATTTGTATAAATGTATGTGTAAAGCAAATCACTTAAGCATCTAATTTGTTCTATTTTGTTACTCTGCTTGTTACTGCTTTCATTGTGCCGCTGTTATCCTAACTGTCAAGTCAAGCGCACACTTAACGTGTTACGAAAAATATTTCAATTTGTCAGTGGCATTTAAAGGTTATAATTATGGCTTTTATTTCGAAAAAAACTAACACTTTATATGCCATAACATACACGGTTATGTCGTGCACATAGACACTTCAAAAGGTCTCGAAAAAAGAAAATATATATAACAAAGTGTTTATAAACATTTCTTGCTTTGCGGCTACTCACAGTGGCTTTTACTTTATAGTTCTGTTTCTTTTAACTCACTGCTGCTTTGAGGAGTAATGTGGCGGCTACTGATTTTCATGACTGATACTGTCTTTTGAGCCACCGATTGTTATTTTTTTGGTTTATTATTTGAGATAAATGGCTTAAATGCTTTTTTCGATAGGAATTTTAATTGCTGTGGGTGTAAATAGATAAATAGAGGCTTTGAAGATTTTCGTGCATCCATTTGTGACAGGACTTTTTGAAGATTTTCGTGCATCCATTTGCGACGCTAGATTTTTATTCTCTTTATGATTTGTAGCTTTAACTTATTCGAAATGGCTTCCTTACTTTAGTTTATTTCTATTACAATAGTATATATAACGCCTTAAGACGAGGACTTTTTCTGCTAAATTCTGTCGCACGTCATGAAAAGCACATTCAATATTGACGTTTGAAGCTTGAGGAGAGTCCGCTTTATCGCCAAAGATCAATGACTTCAAATAACCCCAGAGGAAGTAGTCTAATTGTGTTATACCACAACTTTTTGAAAGCCATTCATTGTCACAATTTCTTGAAATAATCAAATCTCCAAACTTTCCTTGCCTAAGTACTACAGGTGCTGTGCGCCACGTAGCCTCGTCTTTATGGAACCAGATGTAGTCAAGATAAACTTATTGCAATCTAATTGAGGATCTATACCGAAAACTAAACCAAACTGTCAATTTTGGTGAACGTAACTGTTGGTCATGAATAATGTGTGGATTTACTTCATACCAGAGTCGACAGTTTTTTTATTTACCTCACTAATCAGATGAAAATGAGTCACATCGGGAGAAATGATTTTTTTGAAAAATTTTTTAATCTTTTTCAAGTTGTGCCGAAGCAAAATCAACAAATTCGTAACGTTAACTGTGGTACAAAGGCTTCAGCTCTTGAGTGAGAACAATTTTATACGGATGCAAACACAAATATTTTCTCAAAATCCTCCAGGTTGTGGTTTGGTATAAGTATTTGTCATTTAAATAAGATGTAAGGAAATTACTTCTTGAAGACGACGACTCTATCCTTATTGTGTCAACCATTATTATTATAATTTTTTAAGTTTTTGCTCCATTATATATTACACATTATTGTTACTTCTATCACCTTTTTACAACATAACCAACCATCAGCACGCATTCAATCCACATAAAATTGCCAATTCATCTGACACTTGTGCGCAACAAACAGGCTGCCAACTCATGGCTTAGTCAGCTTCCAATTTCTTTCAAGTGTTTGCGTCAGGTGCTCAAGTGGTAGCGGGTGTGCGCCATGCCACAAGCGTTAAAGCCATAATAGCGAAATGCTAAAGTGTGAATTAAACGTAACAATGGACAAACAACAAACAAATTTAACTAAATAAAAGTAAAAAAAACTCTAGAAGACCAAGAACACAAAAAAGTAAGCAAAGTAGAAATTTTTCATAGCACAGTGTAGAAAAGAAAGAACAGCACGAGATTTGTAAAAGTCAGTTAAAAATTAATTTAATTGAACTATAACAATTTAAGTGGTTTTACTTCATATTTGTTGTGCGCACATCACTTTTATGATTTTTATAACTTTTTGTTAAAGCTTCTAAACGGTTCGAAACTTTTTTTGGTTTTTTTTTATTGCTTGTTACTATGTTGTTTTTTATAAATATTGCCAACCTTTTTAACACTTTTTGCTATATTTACTTTCTTTGTTTATTTGAAATCTATTATCTTGCTCTGTAATTTACAAATATTTCTTGTCTTTATATCGGAAATACATACATAAGCTTGTCTTTCTCTTTTAGGAAAATAATGCGCAAAAAATGCTGGCTTGCTGTTATTTGACAAGCCGCTAATTTTGGCGTTATTAGTTTTTGTTGCTTTTATTAATTACTTTTTGAATAAAGTACTTCTTATGCCAAAATCTGACTGATTGATTGATTTGCGGCGGCATGCCATGTTTCATCTGTAATCTTCATATTTGCCTTCTACGTCAAATTACGGACGTCAAGTTCGTTGCTTAAGTCTTTTGAATCATTGGTGTGTTTTAAGTATTTCGTATAATGGTAGTCTCAAATATTTATTATTATGATGAAAGCGATGTTGTGATTAAAAAACCACTGTGGAGACTAACTAAATCGTCTATAATATTATATACCCGCCACAGCACAAAAAAAGGTAATTAAAATTTATTTGTAAGTTTTGTAACAAAAGTAAAAATGCATGTATATAAAACAAAAAAATAAAATAAATATAAATTCAAATTTAAGTCTTCTTAATAAATATATATATTTTAATATGGGTAAATTTTTTGTAATTGTTTTTTCAACTTCATACTTTCAAAAATTGGAAAAAATTCACTTCGAGCATGAGATCTTAATATTTATATTATAAAAATATCTTCCGTTTTTCAGTTTCCACATCTTCCTTATTATTGGCAAGAAAAATGCATATCTCAGTATCTAATACTTTATTTGCAGATAAAAGCAATAGAGGTTAACACCATATATAAGGAACAAATGACACCATGAGCTGCTCTTGGCCTTCGAAATAGCGCTGCATCTCTCATACACCCTTATAAATTCTTGTACATCTTTAAGGGGTCAGTAGGTTAATCTTTTTAATTTTTTTTTTTTTTTGCATTTTCTGATCTTTCATACGCTTAGAAGTAATATAGAAACCCACCTTACCATTGGAAGGTTTCGAAAAAGACCCAAAAATAATAATACCGCTCGAAGTTCGGAGCGCTCATAGTGCAGACCTCAAACTTTAAATGCGTTTTTCTCAAAACACACTTTTTTAAACTGGCAGAGATGATCCCGGTACTCAACCGATTTGCTTAATTTTTTTTAAATATTCAAAAAACGCCTAGCTATCAATTCTACCAGATTCATATTTTTTATAATTTATTCACAATGTTATGACAAAATTTATGTAAAAAAAAACATGGGGAAAAAATAAAAAAAGGTTAATTACATCTTTTCATGATTCTGGTAGGGACGATAACCATTCAAGTACTTTTTAAGAATAGATTGGGATTTTGTGTTTCAGATGATTCAAACATGATCCAAACATGATCCGCCAGTGAAGAAACGCATCTCATTCACCCAGCTATTTCTCCGACAGATGTCATCAAAAAATTCCGAAAAAATTTATTTATAGACTCCACGATATACCTCATGACATGTGAAAAGTCCTATTGTAGAATAAAAATTTCTATGAAAAAAAAATGTCAAAAGTACAGCCCAGATTACCCTAATGACCCCTTAAACCGGTAAGAACCGCGGAAAACTTGTGTTGTTAGCATGGACCAAAGGTTCTCTGCTGGATTAAGATCTGTGCTCAGAGCTGCCAGGCGAGAGTGTTAATTAATTTGTATTCCAAAAACTCTTAAGTCTTCTTAAACCGATGAATCACAGCATTATCCTGCTGAAAGATGAACTCAGGATCTACAAAAGCTTCTGCGAATGTCACCAGAACTTCATCCAATAGTTGCACACAATAGTTCGAGTCTATTTTGGTAGAAACAAGACATATTTGAGTGTCTCTCCTATAATTTAAACCTGCCCAAACCATAAGGGACACACTTCCAAAGTTTCGTCTCTTTCGAATTCTCTTGGGAGAGCTTTTCGAACTTCAGTATTTATCGTCTCCTTTCGGACCTAAATTGAACCTTTTCTCGTCTGAAGAAATAACATTTTCCATTATTCATCCCATAATCAGTATTTCTCCGCGAATCGGAGTCTTGCTACTTTATGTCTTGAGTAATGTGTAGGTTAGGCCAGTAACGAATGTGCAAGTTTCGAAAACTTTCATAGTCGAAATTTTCTTCAACACGCCATATGCTTACTAGTAAGTTCCTCAATGTCTCTTTCGAACTTAGTTTTCCACCAGCAGCTAGTTTAATCTCTCATTTACTCCTTTCTCCGATCAGTGGAGTCTTTCTTGCTCGTTTAGTTTTTTCCATAGCAATTACCCAATTTATTAAAATTGTCTAAAACACTTGCAGATCTTTTGATACGTCTGGAAAATGCGCAATTAGACAGTCCGTCAACATGGTATGCTCGGAAGACCCTTATATCTTCATCTGTCAATTGGTTTCCGCGCGGTATTCTTGTAAAAAAGAAAAATTAAAAAAAAAATTGCTAAACAAAAAATATCTAAAAATAAAAAAAAATATAAATAATCTTTGCTTTGCTAAATTTTTACCATTTGTTTATTATTAATCGCACTGGCGCAAAACGAAATAACGGTGTTTTCTGTTATTCTGGATAAAACCCATCAGAATAGTATGAAAAGTAATTTGCAAAGCAAATTATAATTAAAGTCGCTATATATACTTATTAAATAAAATGTGATTGCCTTTATAATTATACCACCCTTAGCTCCCATAAACCTAATACTTACAAACATTTTCAAAATTCCAGGTAACTTTGTACCGCATATATCGGCCATTGTGTGAGTTATCTCAACGAAAATTAGAGAGCGTGCTTTACACACACGAGTAACATTGTATCTTTTTGCCGTAAAAAAAGAAATGGGTAAAAACCTAGCCCTTATATAACTAATATAAGAATTTTCGAGCATCCGGCTGACTTTACTATGCTATTGAGAAAATTGAATAAAATCTGGTCGCTCCTACCCTCAACTCTCATATATTATATTTGTACGACATAATGATTTTCGCTTTTCTAACAAGCCTTATGACGAATATGTCGGTCAGTGTAGGCGTTATATTCAGTATATGTGTAAATAAAAAGGCTTCGAATTCGATTTTTTGATGGCTACGTTAACGTTTTACTCTTTAGTTATTTTCCTGCCTTTGATTCTTGCAAGTTGCAAGAGTATAAAATGTTCCGTTGCACCCGAACTTAGCCTTTTCTTACTTTTTACTATCATTTTCGATTTTTGCAGCTACAAAATTTGGAACTAACAGCCTCTAACAAGTCGCAAAATGACAGTAAACTAATGTGATAATATAATGTTTGTAATAAATTAAATTCATATATCTTTTTACATGGCTTTATGGCTCACTTACAAAAAATTGACATTGAAAATTTAAAAACTTTTGAGCTGTGTAAGCCACAGAGCAAATTCAATGGAAATTTTTACAAAAAGTCCAATTCTTAGAAAAAATTTTGCATTTTTCTGAGGTGACTACCAACCAGTTTGTCAGAGTGTAAAGTGAAAAAAATAATCAATATAATAATAATTTCGTTTCGTTGAGCCTTAGAATACTTTCCGCTATATAAAAATAGAACTTACCGTTTATGTATATAAGAGTGTTTATTTAATATAATATACCGTTATTAAAACGGTACTTGTTGCGTGACAATTAACAGCAGAACACGCTTGTAGCTCACTACTGCTGTTGATGTCTGCCATGCACATACTCACATTGTAAAGAGTTGAAAAACATCGAAACACTGAAATTTATATTTATTTATATGCACACCTATGCATTTCTGCACACAATAAAGTATTGAATATCAGCCCGGTAATGTCCACCGAACCTTGCCTGCCCTTTTTCTGTCGCTTTTATCGCACGAAACTGTTACAATTGCAACAATATTCGGATTGTAAACGATTCGCGCGCATACAACTCGCACGCGTGCGTATAGTACCTTGTGTGTGGCATGTATGTGACAGTGGCAGAAATTCGAGCAGTATATTGTTTGTGCGTATACATGTATGTGGTAGCACGAAATTGAACATGAATTAAAGACATGTTCCGTGGTGGACAAGTTAAAGGCATAAACAACAGCAGAAGCAGCAAAAGTGGCCTCGCGTATTGTAAACTGAACTGCAGCAAGAAAGTGTCAACTTGTGGTTGTTACGGGAAAATACATTTTGTAGCAGATTCGTGTTTCTCTACTGGTGTATCATTATATTCTATTTGTGAATCTTACCAACATTGCAATACTCGCATTTTTGTGTGAATTTTCTGAGTGCAGTTTATTTGTATATATACCTACCTACTTATACATACCAATCTATGTTATGAAATACTGATCATTTTCCATACTCTGGCAACCATTTAAATGGTATTTGTTTAAGCATATTAATCAGGTGCAAACTGTCTTTTCGCACCATTTAGCTCTTATGACTGAGACTGTATTATGATCAGCTAATACACTGTATGGTTTGTCCGGAAAGTAATAAAACTGAGTCGATTTAAAAAATTTTATTGAACCAATCGTTGCAGTTCTTTAAAAATATGCTCCCTTTGCGTCGATGTAGCGCCGCCAGTTCTATTTCCAACCATTGAAGGCGTCAGAGAAATCATTCTCTGGAATAGCCTTGAGAACCGAGGTGCATGCTGTTTGGACTCACTCTGTCGTCTCAAAATATTTGCCTTTCAACAGTCCAAGAGGCCACATCTGGGCTGTAAAACGGCTGCGGAAGCTTTGGGATGCCTTGGTTAGGTAGCTGTTCACTGGAAAGGCGGTGGGAGCCGTGACATTGTCGTGGTGCAACTTCCAATCGGCTGCGATATCTTGTCAGACCCGATTGACCCTTCGTTTTCTTGAAGACTTCCACGTAAAACTTGTCGTTAATGGTTTGTTCTGGAGGAACAAATTCATGGTGGACGATGCCTTTGATAGCAAAAAAGGCTTGTTTTCAATTTGGATTTGCTCATTCATCAGCGAACTCTTTCCGGTCCTCCAAAAAAGCCTGGTGCCACCGAAATACGCCACTAAAGCAACATCTGGGTAAGCCTGCTTGATCATATCAAACGTCTCTGTTGCAGATTTACCGAGTTTCACTCCGAATTTAATTGCGTACCTCTATTCTAACGAATGCCACTCACAGAAACACGTCGTGCGAAGACTCATTATTCAATACAGACGTAACTAACTGTTTATATATTTCACAAAAATTTGATATAAACTACAGTTTGGATAAATTTTGAATATAGTGGTTTAAAAATAAGTAACTCATATATAGTGGTAAGTTTTTAATCCTAATATATGCACCTCGATACAAGACAAGTTTCAATTAGGACATCTAACCAACTTGTTTTCAACACCGTTATCGGTATTACTATATTGTAGAATCTCTATTTAAATTTTTAGAAGTCTAAAAAGTGAATGCGAAATCTCCGACTGTTATGCACAGTGCTTTGTGAACTCAGAAGAAAAACTTCTATAGTTGGATATCAGCTATCGGCTGAACATCTGAACCGATCTGCCCAGGGGCTTTGTTCTTATTTCACTTGGATGTCTGAAATATATCATCCCAGGTGTTTTAGCTTTGGTATGATAAAAATGAAACATTCGAAAAGGAAGTTTGGTGTTGATTCTAACTCATCTTATTCCAAATAGGTAGTGAATCTTGCATCTGGTTAGATGTTAAATCACACTGTATGAATCCATTGCAGATAGTGTCTAGTTAGAACTCTTACAACCAATAAAAGATACAGCTTACTGAATGCAAAGAGATCACTAGATTTCTCACCTTAACGCTGCAGAACTGCTGGTAGTTAACCAACTCTTGCTGTGCTGGTCTGAGGACTAACAGTACAGTAGTGAGTCATAAGAAGCCAACGGAGCTTCTACCCATTTCCTTTTCGCAGTTTTTGAGTAACTGTTTTAAGCAGCAAGCTCACTATTCTTAAGCACCCAAACCTCTCTAATCATATAATAGTATAATAAATCGATGCTTGGTGTAGGGATTCTATATATCCCTTCACTAGTCTTGAGGGCACAGTCAGCGAACTCACGGCTAATATGCCACCTTGCTCTCGGAATAGGTAGTCACCATTCTGTGGAAAGCTTAGCTCCAGAACAGTAGTTTTTAAGCAGCCGCTTCCACTAGAATGACGCTACAGTGATAGAAAAGCCACTAACTGGGTTTGATAGATGGTTAGATAAAGTTTTGCTCTAGAAACTAACTCTCAAGCCTTTACATATCCATAAAAGCTCACCGTCTCGCTCCTTTTGCGATTTCTGTCCTCCCTGGCCTCCTTAGGGGGTAATTGAGCAGAGAAGCAGGTTAAGGATAGGCTCGGCGACCTGGAAATCAAGTAATTTGAAATAAAATCAAAATTTGTGAGAAGATTGATTCTATAATAGCCAGGCTTGCAGTCACCTAAATTCTGGATTTTCTGAGTCTGAAGGCAATCAGTGCGAAAGCTATGAGAGCTAGGAGAATGTCGATTGATTGTCCATAATTGACATTGCTTGAAAAAAACGAGTAAAACGAGATGTATGCATTTAAGTGAACCCCAAAAAGGAGAAAATCATCAAAACTCATTTTAAAATACTAATTTTCTTTGCTCTCACATGCTACCTCCAGTACCAATTATTATTTTTTTGTTTCTTTCAATAGTATAAATTTCATAAAGAAAATATTTTATAATGAAATAATTGAAACGGAATAATTGAACTGAAACAGAGAATCCTCCAACCTTAAAATACGACATTTTTAAAATTCGCCAAAAAAATCTTAAAATATTTGTGAAATATGACGATCGTCGGCGAACGCAGATCAGACGTTCAACGCTTACAAAGTATGTTTTAATTGAAATTCCATGATATATTAAATATGATACAATGCTCTGAATACGTGGGCTCAAAACACTTAAAAAGCAACAAAAAGGACAGAAAATTTAATACAAACACGAATTTATTTAATTATAAAAACAAAATAATAATTGGTGAGATATGGTTTCAATAGCCGCACAGCAATGTGGAAGGATTGGTATTGTGGAAGAGTCGGAGCTGTAGAAAAGCAACCGAAAGGAAAAGAGGAGAGTGACAGCGAAGCCGTTGACGTCACTTGGCAGCTCAAAAAAATAGCGAACTGCGTAAATCAAGCAATAACAATAATAGCAACAACCCACTTTTAACAGACAAAAGCAACAATGTTTTGCTGGTGTTGTTGTTGCCTTGTGTTGACAATGAAATGACGCCTAGCCGACACATACAAAGCATTACTGCGGCATAATTATAGCAGAAGCCAGCACTTATATCAATATGTATGTGCGTGCTGCTTGTTAATTTTGTTGCTGCTGCAATTTTCGCCTTTGTTGTGGCTGCGGCGACGCATGCGCGTCATTTATGATTTTATTTCTGCAAAAATTCACAGCATTCAGATAAGGAATGTGCTCGACCGTCGACGCGCTGTTGCTGATCGCTCATTACTTGTTGTTGTTGTTGTTGTTGTTGTGACAGCAACGAAGTCTGGCTGCGCATTTTGCTCGCCTTTCCAACATGCAAGGCAACAATTCAGTCTGGCTCGGTAGCCGCTCATTGGGTCGACTGCCCATATCGGGCTATCGGGTGTTATGACAAATGTGCCTCGGTGCGCGCGACGATTTTCTGCGCTAAATGTTGCAATTATTATTATTTTGCTGGTGCGTGCAAAATTATTTTTAATTCTTGCTGCATTTTTGTGTTGAGTGTTTTTTTGTTTGTTTTGATTTCATTTGTATTTTTTCGCAATATAATGTATGTATATATTTGTATGAAATATATATGATATATGAATGTTGGGTATTTTCAGTAACCTTTAGCGCATTTTTGTGCTGTAAATGATCGTCGCATGAGACGCGCGCGAAATCATTGATCTGCGCATGCGTGCGCGCCATTATTATTATTTTTTCTTTCATATTTCGCTGCCGTTTTATATCGCTTTTTAATACACTCATATTACCGTGCTTTATTGTCATCATAAGCGTCATTAATTGTGACAGGCGATATTATAAAAGATGCGCGTTTCTTGTGCCATATTTATAATGTCTGGCATTTTTTGTTATTTTTTTATTTTCATCACTTATTGTATCTTCTATAGCCCACTCTTTCTCCTCATCCACCCAGTTTGAGTCTCGTATTGCACCTTAATTAACCGCTTTTAAATTGGCGACAATTAGCTTTGGCAGCGCAATTTTCATGCTCCATGCTCCATGCTCCACCTTTGGCCATAAATACCTGCAGCTGCCATATTTTTACACAACAATCGGCTGCTCTTGCATTCTCTTGCTTCCTGCTCAAATATTTGCGCAGCAATGTTGAAATTGATATTCCAGCAGTTACACAAAGGCAGCACAAATTGCAGTAGAAATTACTATCGGAGAATATAACGTGAACATAACAAATGCGTTTAATTTTTCAATTTGTTCACAATGTGTAGTATGTATTTTACGAAAGTGCTCGATGTGCAATTAGCTGGGCTTATTTGGTTCTTAAAAGCAGTTGTTGCTCTGCATCAGCTTGTACTTTCATAACAGCAATTATAGGAATATTGCGTATGAAAGAATTATCAGGTTTCGTTACAAATACAAATATGAATACCGTTTCCATATTGTTGATTTTGCCTATCGAACGACCTACAATCAGGATTATAAATTAGTTGGTCATAACACTGAGGGAAAGCATACATGATTGGTGACCGTCTATTCGACATTGGCTTATGTATTTCAATAGATCTTTTGGATATAAGAATTTATCAAAGTAAAGTTAGTCTAAGGTAATTATCTCGAAAAATTTTCGAAAAATTATTCTTACGTAGGCTCTGGCCGGTGTTGGAAGACAAACAGCTTATTCCGAATCATCAGTTTGGCTTCAGAAAATTTTATGTCACAATTGAACAATGTAATAGAGTAGAACACTTTATAACTGATGCTATAAAAAATAATAAGCATTGAACATAGACTGGCATCTGGGCTTATTATTAAAATTAAAGGAAAAACTACTTTTTCATTGGTATTGTTTTTTTCGTGGCGGGTCCCAGGCCCAGCGCACAACCCTATGTAGGGAATGTTTCGCCTTCTCACATTAGCTCGCCTTCGAACGGATGTTCTTAGGCTACCCAGAGGATACTTGGTCAAAGACCGGAAGTAGTGAGCTGCTTGAGCCATGTGTAAAAGAATAGTTTCTGGCCACTCCCAAGTGAATGGCGATCAGAGAACTTTCCTCACTTGCTTGAACTTTTACACATGACTGCATCCTCCCCAATACCTTATTATTTGCTGCTAAAGTGTTACTCGCACAATCGGACGTTTTACGTTAGATACCGTGATGTGTAGTCAAATTTGAGCCCTGTTCGTGCTGGCTAGCCCCAAGGCAGTGTACTCGCCACTGTGCTCTACTTTCTTTTAACTCTGACTTCACAACGTTGGCAACCTATGTTGATGATACTGCACAGCTATCATAAAGGGCAACCCAAGTACTACTTCCAGAAAACTGCAGATGCAATTGAATGCTCTGGAACAGGGGCTAACCATTGGCATCAACACCGAAAATTCCGTGCAAGTAGTATATACCCTCAAGCACAAAAATTGTGCTCAAATGCTTTTATGTGGTTGTTACCAACAAACACATGCGCAAAATATTTGGAGATTACAATTGATAAGAGGCGCTCTTGGTTAGATCACCTATAATTAAAAGAACTCTGCTAAGATTAAAATTGATGCAGCTATACTGGCTGCTTAGGCCAAGATCCCGCGTCAGTCTTAAAAATAAGTTGCTAATTTATAAGCTTTTAAGAATAATGTTCACGCCAAAGTGGGAGCTGCTTT
This sequence comes from Bactrocera tryoni, assembly GCF_016617805.1. Classification (NCBI taxonomy): domain Eukaryota; kingdom Metazoa; phylum Arthropoda; class Insecta; order Diptera; family Tephritidae; genus Bactrocera; species Bactrocera tryoni. The sequence goes on along the minus strand of NC_052503.1, from coordinate 64,857,229 downwards.
CTCTGTGAGAAACGATATCTTCCACCAGGATCTAAAGTTGTTTACTACAAAAGAAACCATCGAAAAATTTAGCAGAAGTTACCTTTCCCGTTTTGAGCATCATGAACATATGTACAAAGTCTGTCGCAAAAGAAACAGAACTTTTAAAATGTAACTGTTTCTGGTGGTGCCATCTATTGGTGGGTATATGAAATAAAAAGTTTGATCTCTTGTTGACATTTCGTAAAAATTTTAAGACAATTGGATAACTACAATCGATATTATCGATCAAAAAGTGACAGCAGCTTTTGGTCATCGGTCGCAAAATGCAAAGAGCAAATATTAAATTTTGATTTAAACTTGGGAAAACGTTTACTGAAACATTTCAAATGATAAAGGAAGTTTATGGTGATCAGTGCCTATCCCGTAATGTGCATGAGTGGTTTAAGCGATTCCAAGAAGGTCGTGCGGACCTCTGTGACGATCAGAAGTCGGTCGTCTTCGGAAATCAATAACAAAGAAAATGCTGATTTGTTTTTACGATTCCGAGGGTATTGTACACCGACAGTTCTTCCCACCTGGCCAAACGATGAATGCTGTGTTTTACATTGGTGTTATGAAGCGTCTTTTGTCTGTCCAATACTGTAAGGCAGGGTCCCGGCGCCTGTTGCACAATAATGCGGCGTGTCACCGGTCGACGCTTGTCACTGATTTTTTGACAAAGAACTCCATATTAACCATTAATCACTCACCCTACTCACTTGATCTGGCACCCTGTGTTTTTTACCTGTTTGGAAAACGTCATTTGCCCATGAAAGGACACTGGTTTCAGGACATTTCAGCTATCCAAAAGGCGACGACCGATATTCTCAAAAGCATTCCGAAAAATGACCTTAAACACTCATTTGAAATGCTAATTGACGCTGTATCGAAGCACAAGGAAACTACTTTGAATAAAAAAATATAACTTTTGAAAAATATTAATTTTTTTTTTTTTTTTAACAGTCCTCTTTCTTTTGCGACAGACCCTGTATATATGCAATTTAACTACTAAAAAATATTTTATAACGTGAAACATTGAAAAGAAGCTACGCTAGATCTCCCCTTTCGATTCAATTCATGTATGATATTTTTTTATTAAATTTTATTTTTTGTTTATTTATTTAGTTATACTATCATATCATCCTTATTTGGATGTCACGAAATTTATTTATTGGCTTTTATAATTAAACAAATTGTAAATGTATTGAAATTCTCAAAAAAGCTGGTATTCAAAATGTTATTATAATAACACTGATGAAGCGAAATAGATTTTTCAATATTCTTTGAGAAGTTTTCCACAAAAATGAGTCTACAACTATTGGATATCTTTGAATTTACGCACCTCTGATACTTTTTCTCGATCGCACGGGCGGACGTGCTATTCGATGAACTGCAATTCAGCCTCACACATACTTTCTACATATCAATTTTTATGGAAGAATATTTGTTTTCATGTTACCCAACTTTAAATCTAGTTTTTATTATTTCAAATACAATTTTTATTATTAATATATATTTCTTAAGCGTTCCTTAGCTTATAATTCTAACTGAGATTATTTGATAACCAGAAGTTTTGTAGAACGCAATTCTTATATCAAATGGAAATTACTTTTGACAGTCCCAAATGAGTAGGTTTTTAGAACAGTATTGTCGAAAGGAAAGCTACAAAAACGGTGCCTAATAATCTCTATCGAAAGTTTAAAGACTTCTTTACATTGATATTGCAGTTGAAAATAATCGAGATCGGTTTTTTTAAATTGTAGGTAAATTAAGGTAACTTCACCAGACTGAATGTGCTCCTAGTATTCAAAGTAATCATTTTGTCGAAATATGGCAAAAGGATTAATGATGATGAAGGAAAACTACTTCTAAAACTAAGAAATCAAGGCGGCACCACTTCGCGTACATCACCGCAATCAATGGATTCAATGAGAGAGCAGATAATTTCACGATTTGGGCCATTTGATTGGCCACCTAGATCATCTGATATCACAAGGTTATACTTTTTTCCTGTGGAGATACATATGTAAATTGTAAAGGCTATGTGGTCAATCCCTTTTCGATTCAGGCCTTGGGGACAAAACATCTCACGTTACTAGTCAGAATGCTCGAATGAGCATCGAAAATTCGACTCAATGGATGGACCATCTGAGACGTAGCCCAGGCCAACATTTGGAAGAGATAACCTTCAAAAAATAAATGCCAAAAAATGTTTCGGTGTTTTTTTTTCAAAAAGGAAGGAGTATTAAAATGTTCTACATATGTATTAAATTTCTTTAAGATATCTCAAAAACTGAAAAATTTAACTTCACCCAAAAGCTCTGTCCGAGCCTTTGTCTCTTAGACAAAATTGTTCTGAATGATCAATAGAACATTTGAAGCATACGTGATTTTATAGAAAAAATCGACCCATTCTAATATACAGCTATATTTTCATTATATAAAATTTAATAAAATATTTATTTTCAAATTCTCTTTATTTTTTATAAAACCTTTTCGAAACATTATTATTGTTTGTATTACTGTCTCATTTTATGCACTGGTTTGCAAACAAACACTAAGCAGAGGTACTAAAGTGAATAGGTTTTTCAAAAGACTTAAGCAACGAACTCGCATCACATTCCACACAAACAAAGGTATCAGCTTCCACATCAACAGCAGCAATTAAAAAATGCATTCACATAAAAATAATCATTTCAACTTCACTATAAATGTCCTTAATTTTTTATGCACACCCTTTCGCACGCATTGCCCCTGCCGTCTGGCTAAATTGTTATCAACTTAACTTCATCAGCCATCGATCAACAAGTCATAATTCATGTCAACATTTTATTTGCTGCTGCTCCAATTGCTGGTCAGCTACCTGCATGGACTGCTGAGGACCGCAGCGACCTGGCGACAAACACGGCCGTACACGTTGCAGCACTTTTACGACAAGGCAGCAGCTAGTTAAAAGCAAAAGTCAAACGAAAATCACGATATAAGACACAGCAACAATGCAGTTTGTAATGTATATGGGTTGCGGTGATGGTGGTGCGACGGCGTCGGGACGTTTTCGATAATTTATGCCAACTCAACACGGGTAGCCACCCCGTCGTGTAGTAATTTACGCGTTTTACGCGAGACAGTCAGCATCAGCGAACGACAAGCGACAAGTGACAAGAGACAAAGCACGACTAAAATGCGCAAATACATCGCCACACATATATATGTATATGTACATACCATAAAAAGAAAAAACATATATAGCATTTATATAGCGAACTAGTTAAGGCTACAACAAAGGTCGCAACACTCAGCGCTGGGCAGACAAAAGTGTGCAACTTTGGCGCAGCGGGTGTGCATGAATTATTAAAAAGCCGTGAAAACACCAAACAAAAATAAAAACAACAAATACTATATTCTATATGTGCTCCCAGCATTTCTGGTCATTCCAGCTGGCTGTGTGATATCTGGCATATTGCCTCATTCGCCGTTTGTTTGCGATTTTTTCGCATATTTAACCAGAAATGTCAACTTTTTAGAGCAAATATTCACACTGTGTTGTTGTCATAGCAACAAAAATGCATTTCATGTACGCTATAATATATACATAGGCATTTGCTCTCAATTGGTTGAATAATGACTCATAGCGTTCAGTTTCCATGTGAAGTTGGATCACCTTCTATTTCTTTGCTTCGGTTGGTCTGCTTGCTGCTCTTGAACGCACTTGCTTAATCTGGTTGCCTCTTTTCCTTCTGCGCCTTTGCTGATGTACAAGGTGCTTTCCAAAGTAAACAGGACTTTAAAAATAAACAGTACAAATGGTTTTTTCGGCAAAATCTAATTATTTTATTCAAAATGGTCTTCTTCTGCTTCAATAGAACTTTTTTCAAGATCCAAAAGCATGTCCAACGAGTGTTTTAGCTCGTTGGCCGGTATGGCCGCCAGTATGCCGGTGCAAGCCTTTTGAATGGCCTCTACGTCTGCATAACACTTTCCTTTCATGGGCAAATGCGTTTTCCGAAAAGGAAGAAGTCGCACGGCGCCATAGCATATGAATACGGGGAGTGGTTAATGGTTAAAATGTAATTTTTGGTCAAGTAATCGGTCACAAGCGTCAATTCGAATGTTGGATTCGGAGCAATTTTTGGTCGTCAGTCAATTTGTGCGGAACAAACCGTGCACACACCTTTCGTATGCCAAATTTTCGGTCAAAATTCTATAAATCGATGTTCTGGAGATGTTCAATTCCATTTCCTTGAATTTCAATGATGATTTCGATTTTTGATGAATCCACGCACATTTTCGATGCAATTTCCGGCGATCACGGATTTTGATTGGCCCACGGGTTGATTGTCATTTATTTTCTCACGACCACTTTGAAAACGTTGAAATCACTGATGTATTCTACTACAGGATCGGCAATCATCGCCATAAACTTGTTTCATCAATTGCAACGTTTCGGTAAAAGTTTTAACAATTTTAAAACAAAATTTAATGTTGACTCTTTGTTCGAAGCTCATTTTCGCACCGAAACACACAAACATACTGATTCTTAAAACGCAATAACTTCACTTCCAATCAATGAAATGTCGTGAAACTGGACAATCGAAAAAGATAGCAAATTCTAACTCACCAGTCGACATATAGTTGGCGCCACCAGGGGGCGCCAGATTCAAAAAGTCCTGTTTACTTTGGAATGCTCCTTGTATGTTTGTAGATATTTTTATTATAATTGCCTGATAAATGTGTCACAACAGAGATGGTAAAAAATATAAATTATTCTTCCATCCATGATCACTTTGTGAAGAGTGCACTTTATTTAAATTAGTAAAAGTGTCAAAAAAAAATTTTTGATACTTATGAAAATTAAAATCCTACACAATAATATAATTTTGGAATAAATTTTATTTAATAAGCTACAGACTCTCCAGAAACTCTTTCAGCCGCTGCGCTATACCATGGAAAGTCAAATGGGCTAATCGTCCACAGCGAAGTTTCCTCAAGGCTGAACTGAATTTATCCACTATGCATAAAAGCGGGGTTTCTAATAATTAAAACCTTTTAAAGACCATATCTAACAGAAAGGAAATGGATAGTTTATAGAAAAGCCATTTACTTGTCACTGAAACTTCGACTTGTTTGATGTTTGCTGTTATCTGACTATAACGAAGGCTTTTTGTTGTGCGCAGGATATCAGTTTCGGCCCCAAAATGTTCGTTGTCGTAACATAAATTAAAAATTATGTCCAAAAAAGTGACATGAATTCTTTTATGTTTCCTTTAAAAATTTTTAAATTATAATTTCTGTCAAATTTTCATTTTTTGAGCTAGACCATTGATCAATGAAACTACAACTGAAACTAGTTGAAGTTCGTAATACCAAGAAAGAGTTGTGTTTATATTAAATAGAATTGTTTGAATTTTTGACTTGAAAGAATTAGAAACAGTAATAAGGGTATAAGTAAAATTTTTGAGATAAAAGGTTTTTCTAATAAAAATAGCCGAATAATTATCAGAACTTACAAATTTTCTTGTTAAGCAAAATAGGCTTAGAATTAGCATTTGCCGAGGGTGGCAAAACAAATATTAGAGTTACGAACTCTTCAAAGATTTTAATATCGGATAATACATATTGAAGAGCACTATTATTTAAAAAAAATAGATACTTTAAATTTGAAGGCATGAAGGGGTTACATACTACAGAGCCAATAGCGAGTATGAGAAATACCCTTACAAATGAAATTTTTAAACTGAGAAGAGTTGCATCTTTTAAACTTTACTTTTAAAGAGAAATTGGGATATACTCTACTCATAAAATTGTTGATAGGGCTTCATCATCATGATCTGTAGAAAACTAATGCTTTGGATAAGTTAGTCATATATAGATTATATTAATTTTGATTGATTTTTTATTACTATGATAAGTGAGAAACTGGAGCTTTAAATGTTGCTATAATTATGGGTTCACAAGAAATATGTATTGTAAGGTCTAACATATATGTAAATAAATATACGTTACTACCACTGCCTCACCAACGTACCACATTCCCACAAATTTCCTGCCCGTTTATTTACACTAAGCAACATTAGCTGTTATTGTATGTTTCCGAACTCTTTTTTTTTTAACTCTTTCCATACTTTGTGTGTCAAATTGCCGTTTTGTGGCCGCTGTGGCAGCTGTGTGGCAAGCAGTCAGTTCGACCAGACCATCGCGCAGAGATATCGACATTTTGATGTTTGATGCCTTTTGACCGAATGATTTATGGCCCACTCAGACATTGGCTGCCACTGCTGCTGCGGCGTCTGTGGCATACGAGACAGAGGTTAAGATGTCTTTTATGCCACTGTGCAACGCGCTATAACTGCACTTAAGCGGTAGCTGAAATAACAGTTCGAAGATGCAGCAGCCACAACAGTTTGTGGCAAGACCAAGTCCAAATACTTAATAGCTTTTAAACTTCTAGAAAAGTGGCGCGGCGAACGTATAAGCCTTGCCACACTTGCCACCCATAACAACAACTAGATGGCAACAAGTTGCAGCTACTGTTGCCGCGCGGTATTTGCTATGCAACATGCTGTTGTTGTTTTTGTTATTGTTTCGCTATTGTTGGTGTTTGTTGCTATTTTTATTGTTGTTGCTTGTTGTTTTCGCTGTTATTGTCGATTTTATTTGCAATGTTTTACAAAATGGGATATTAAAATGTACTATATACCCCCAACGAGCTTAACATGGCAGCCAGCAGCGCGACGATATTTGGCGAAAAAGCTGGAAAAAATAGTTATTTGAAAAAAAAAAGAAAAATAACGCAAGAAAATGACAACAATAAAAACAATACCGTCAAGTATTACTATAACCACTACTGTAACAACAAAAAAAGGTGGCAGCGCAGCAACGGTGATATAAACATTGTTATAGCTGCCACTTTGGTGGCATAAGCCAACAACTTGTTGAAACTGTTTCGAATTGTTATTACTGTTGTTTTTGCTTCTGTTTCACTTCCACTGCCACACGGCCACGGCAGTGTCTGCCACAAGTATATGCATTTAACTAAAAATATATTTTAAAATAAGCGCATTTTTCGCGCTTTTATCGTTTTTACAAAGAAAATGTTTGTTGTTGCAGCAAAATATTTATTACTGCTACCGTTTTTATACCGTTTTACAGTTAGGGCTACTAAATTTCTAGTTTTACATATTTTTTATGGTTTTACTTAATATTTAGTTTTCAAATAGCTTAGACTTTTAAACTCTTTTCAGTAGCAGTGAAAGCAGCTCGTTAACTTAAGTGTTTACTGTATAATGGATATTATTTTTAGAGAATATTACTTCGTGGTTTATAGTGAGAATAATGTGCTGGTTTATAGGGGAAAATAATATAAGTATGTATTTTGAACATATTTGTCATATAATTTATTTTTCATAATTTGTGTTTTTCCTGAAACCGAGTACGAAAAATGTGCACTTAGAAGAGATAATTTCAGTTATGTTATACCTAATTTTCGCAATTTCTAGATAAGTTTACATTGAACTGTTATACCAATTTTTTTCACGTCTTCCCTTTTCAATGACTTTAGACTAGAGCGAAAAAAAGGAAGTCATCTGGCGACAGTGTGATAAATGGTAAGAATAAAGGTATCGTAAGTACGCTGAGTTGAAAACGCGCAATTTTTGTTCTATCACTCTCAGTGTAAATTATAAATTATATCGATTTCTGTTAAATTAATGTGTTGCATTCAAATGTTATGAATAGCAGCTGGTAAGTAATTGTTCGTGTTTAGAGCGTAGCCTCTATATTTTGCTCTCACTCTGTTTTTATTTCTCCCTCACATCGCACTCTCTCTACCTCTGTCTTTATCTCTCATTCTTTCTCTTTTTTTTGATCTATATAACTCCAGAACTCTTCTCCTATCTATGTTTTCTGTCCCTCTCCATCGCTTATGCTCTTCTTTCTCTCCCTCTCTTTCCCTGCCCATCCCTCTTTCTATATTTATCTCTCTATCTATTTGGCACTCACCTTCTTTCTTGTCCTCATCCTATCTCTGTGTGTCTTTCCTTCTCTCTTCATCGACCTTTATCACTCGCTAACTATATCTCTATTTATTTGTTTCTGTCCCTGTTCCCTCACCCATCACCCCCTCCCTATCCTCATATGTTTCTCCTTCCTTCTCTTTCCCTACCTATTACACTACCCCTCTATACATCTATTACTCCTTTTATCTCAACATAGCATTACGCCAATTTAAAAAACACTATATTTCTTCCTAACTCTCTTCCCATCTCTCTTCAATTCTTCCCTTTTTTCTTTTTCTCTGCTATATCTCACTTACTAACGTTTTCCCTATCTATTTCACACTTCCTTCTCTCTCTATCTCCCACTCATTCTTTCTTTCTTTACCTCTCTCTTTCTACCTTTATTTTCTTTCACCTTATCAGTATGGTAATTTAAAAAATCCAATATGATGAAAACGTGTTATCCTCAATCACCTTCTTCATATAATAGTAATCTAAGATTTGACCAAATTTATAAGTCCACTACAGTTCTACAATTGCTTGAGAGATTATAGGAATGGTAAACAAAATATAATAAGAAGATAGAAAAGCAGCAAATTATGCTTAAATTATGCGAATCTTGAGTTTAATATGCCTATATCATCAATCCATTAAAGCGTAATCCAGTCCAGCGGTGGTCACAAAAAAAAAATCTACGGAGACGGAATGCCATTAGACGTTCATAGTAAGCTCTTCATGATTGTAGGTCTCGCATTATATTCAGAAGTTGCCAAATTATATCAAATTGATAGAAACATGTTTTCAGTGTGAAATTCTAAACTGTCAAATCGTGCAGGCTAATGGATTCTCATATTATTAAAAATCATCGAAGAAAACTGTAATAGGTTGGTTTACTCATCTATTATTTTTTGCCAGCTGATAAAATATAATGGCTGTAATAATATGGATCATAAGATGTAATACTTTTACATGTCAAGCTTTCGGATTGCTAGCGTTAATATTTTGCGCAGGTTAAGCTTCAGAAAGAAGAGTATGGAACTGAAGAAGAATCTGCTACGTCTCTAGCATTATTTTCACCCGCTGCAAAAATCAAAACTATACAGGATACTTATTTTCATGCTAATCAAATATAAGTACATAGTTTTGGGTCACTCGTCAAGTCAGAAAGAACTAGTTTAATTAAATTGATTTTTTTCTAGTTGCTCTTTAATTTTAGCGTACGAGTTACCAATGACCCGAAAATGTTTCTAAACCTTTTCGTTACTTCCTCACAACATTGCATACCTGCGCTCGTTCCCACCTGCAGTTTATCGCAAAACGTGTTACATTTTCACTGATTTAATTAATTTCTTTGCAGCGTGCTGCATCGCGTCTTTCTAAGCAGCCACTTGTTGCAAAGTGAGCGATTTCTACCGGCGGCATGCGATAAAAAGCTGCTGGCGAAGAGATGCATGCGCCGATAGCGCACGGGTAAGGTTTACTTATTTTTTAGACGACTGTGTGTGTTGACTACTGCATGCCAGGAGCACTGGCTCTTCAAAGTATCTATGGCAAGCACTTAATTGTGGCTGCTTCTGCAGGCGCTCTAGATTAAAATCGAAATGTGGCAAGATCAGTGGCTTAATCAATTTAGCATAGCGCTCGAAAGCTGAATGTCAGTGAAATTACAAGAGAAAAGCACAAGAATTGTATGGAAAATGGTGCTTCACATTCAATGTGAGAAGCAAGAAAAGATTTGTTTAAGTTGCAAACATATTATATTTTTTTGCAATTAGTGTTGCTGCTCGTAATCTATTGCAAATCTTGGTATGCAACACATTTTCCACAATGGCACGACTCTACCTTATGAATTTCGTATGTTTTTTGTTTCAATTTACTGAACTCCATAGCAGGAAAATTCTATACATTTGGTTTAGAGAAAGATATTTGCTCTAGAGGCATTATGATATACAAGTACATATGTATATTTATTACTCTATAAGTTATCTCTTTCTCTTTATCGTAGGTCCCAAACTTTCCTCTTTCCATTATGACAGGTGATAATGAGATGCTAGAATAACCAATCAGTTAAAATGAAGACAGTGTCTTATTGCCTTTATCACTGTATGTATATCCAACCAAGACTATCAATTTATTCGCAATTCCAAAGATTATTTGGTAAGTGTTTTCTACTGAAAATAAAATTCATTTTATTAATAAAATAACTTGGTGATATTTTAGTGAGTAATAACATATGATTAAGAGAAAAATTTCGAAATAAATATAAATACTTGCATGTACCAATGGTCAATGGTCAATGGTCTACCTACAAAAATAACATAATAAAATATAAGGTTGTCAAAAAAGTCTTGCGGTATTTTTATTGAATTTTTTTTTATTGAAATTGAATGAATTTTTGATAACTCATGCCCAGCTCTTGATCGATGCTAAGGCTGCCACTATGTCGCTCTCTTTCACCAATTCAGCGATTTTATCGCAATTTTCGACGACAGGCCTTCCGGAGCGTGGCGCATCTTCGACCACCTCTACACCAGAACAAAAACGTTGAAACCATCGTTGTGCGGTGGAAATGGAAACTGTATCGGGTCCATAAACTGCACAAATTTTATTGGCGGCTTGAGATGCATTTATGCCTTTATCGTAGTAGTACTGTAAAATATGACGTATTTTCTCTTTATTTTGCTCCATGTTTGCGACGCTATAACTCACGAACGACTTAAAAGAAACGACAATTAATCAAACACGTGTTAGCGCGTCAAATGAGCTTTCCAAAAAGGTATAGCATGACCCGATGCGACGAATAAAACTAGAACTACCGCAATACTTTTTTGACAACCCATTATTAAATGAGGAACTTTTTTTAGCATCATTCGAGAACGCGTATAACTTGAAAAATATGCGATTCCTTCATTCAAAAATTTACTTTTTACAACAAAGATAGGTGTATTAAGTTTGACACAAACTACTAAAACTAGAAGTTAGTAACACCTATAAGGAAAAGTTTCAGACTCTAGAAAATACTATTTATATA